>NC_092451.1:2123527-2188660 GCF_036169615.1 Heliangelus exortis | reverse complement strand
TAGACCCCCTCCCATCATTCCCATGTCTGGAGCCCTCCCCACGCTGACATCTGCTCCAGATAAAACTCAGCCTTTTTTTTTTTTTTTTGGGGGGGGGAACTTTCTCTTATTATTCCAGTTCCAAAACCCCCTTCCCTCTTCCCAAACCCCACAGCTTGAGCTCGGCACCTCTTGCAGCTCCGGAATCCCGGAGGGGGGGTGGGGGATGCTCCAACCACCTCCCACTCCTCTCGCCACGCCCCGAGTGGAACCAGATGGGCCGGGAAGGTCCCGCTGTGCCCAGCACCCGCCGGAACCCGCTCGGCTCCGGGCCGTCCCTCTGTCCGTCCCTCTGTTTGTCTGGCAGCCCCTCCAGCTCCCCCCGAGCCCCCCCAGAAGCTGTGGGGCACCGGGGAGGCTTCAGCATCCGAGTGCCAAAGGATCCAACCCCCCACAACCCTTCCTCCTCCTCTTCCTCCTTGCCAGGAGTCAAGGCTGTGGGATGCAGCTCCTGGCTGTCCCATCCCCCGGCTCCAAAATTTCCCAGATTGAGGTGGAAATGGGGTTCTTGGTGGTTTAGGGGGGTCCTGGACGCACCCCTGGAAGCATCGGGAGGAGGGGAATGGAGTGGCTGGAGCAGCTCAGGGGGCAAATGGGTGCTTGGGAGCAATCAGGGAATGCATCCCACAGGAAGCACTGGGGATAAAAACAAGGTGGGACAATGAGGATAATCCTGGCAGGTCCTAAACGAGTGGTATGGGGTGGGGAGAAAGAAAAACCCTGGTACCCCCAGCTTGACTTCACCCCCTGCCTTCCCGTGGAGCCCAAACCCTGCCTGGAGGCCTTTGGGATGGAAAAACCAAAGAAAACCAAAAAAAAAACACCAAACCCCGACATGTTTTGGGGTTCCTCCTCGGCACCAGGCTGTGGAGGAAGCACCCAGGGTGGAGAAAAGAGCAAAGAATCCGCAGGAGGCACCTCCCCTGGCACCCAGCTCCTCTGGCAGGGCCAGGCTGCAATTTGAGGGCAGGAGCAGAGGAGGCAGGAGCCAGCCCGGGGCTCCCCACACCCTCCTGGGGGCTGGGAAAAACGTGTCCGAACGGGCAGCCTGGGGGAAGGAGCAAAGCTGGGGGAGCAGGACCGAAACCCGGTGCCAAAAACTGCCTGGAAAAAAAGAGGGAAAGGAAAGCTGGAGGAGCCAAGTGATATAGAAACCATATGTGAGGGATTTGGGAGACGTGTGAGAGCCGGGAAGGCAGGAGCAGGGATGAGAGGGATGAGAGGGGGGGGGAGGGACACACGGGATACACCGAGCTGCCTCGCATCGCCTGGGAAATCAGCCCCAAAAATTCCCCAAAACCCGGCGGGAGGGTCCTGGAGGGGATGTGGGAGCTGTGAGGGGGTCCCACCCATCACGGCCCCGTGGGGACAAACCCCAAGGGTTGGATTGAGGAATTTTCACAACGGTTCCAAGCACATGGGGGGGGTTTAGGTGTCGAGATTCCCCCCAACCCCGAGGGGGCTTCACCTCCCCCCCCCCCTCCCCGGTGCTGCCCTCTGCTCACCCCGGTGCTGCCATCAAGGCAAGGGCTGAGTTGTGACAGTGCCAGGGGGGAGGAGGAGGTGACAGAGGGACAGACACAGGGCCAGAGGGACAGACACAGGGCCAGCAGGGAGCTGCCAGCAGGGAGGACACGGGGCCAGCTGGACAAGGGCAAGCAGTGGCCACAGAGGCTCGGGGGGCCCCGTCCTTGTCCCCCCAAGCAGGGAGGAGGAGGGACACATCCTTCCCACCCCCCAGAAGACTTAAGGGGGGAAGAACACCCCGGGCTTTTTCTCCCCTCACCCCCCCTCAGCCCTCAGCGCCTGTTTGACTTTTTTTTTTTTTTTTTTTTGGGCTGTTTTCTGCCGGGTTCTGGGAACGCTGACGTAACCCCGGGGGCTGAAGCTTTCGACAAACACGATTTGGCCATCCGGACCTGGGCCAACCCCCCCCCTCCAGCACCCAATCCTGCCGCCTGTCCCCACCCCGGCTCCTTCTGTCCCCCTCGCATCCAGGAGATGCTCAGCATCCTCCATCCCAACCCCTCCGGGCCAGGAAAACAGATCCCGTTGGATCGGGATGAGCCTGACCTCAGCCTCCAGCAAGGTTGGGGGGAAAAAAAAACCCACAAAAAAAAAGATAAGCCAGGGGGAGGAAAGGGCCCGGGGCATGAACACGATGTTCTGGTGAGCAGGGAAAAGCAAACAGAGCAGCGGGGAAGCCTTGGCTGGGAGGGAAGCTGATAAACAGGATGGGATCATGTTCCAGGTCAGTCTGGGGCAAAGGAACCTCCGTGCACGGTGCTGGATGAGAAGGATCCTCACCCCCGAGTGGGTTCTGATGGGTTTAGAGGGGGCAGCGGGTAGGATGGGCCCTGGAGTGATGGGCAGCACCCCCTGCCTAGGAAAAAAATCCAGCACAGCCTTTCCTTGGAAGATGATGAGCCACCAGCATCCCTCCAGAACCACCAGCACCCTTCCAGAACCACCAGCACCCTTCCAGAACCACCAGCACCCTTTCAGAGCCACCAACACCCTTCCAGAACCACCAGCATCCCTCCAGAACCACCAGCATCACTTATGAGCAACCAGCATCCTTCTTGAGCCCCCAGCATCTTCCAGAACCACCAGCACCATTCTAGAACCACCAGTACCCTTCCAGAGCCACCAGCATCCCTCCAGAGCCCCCAGGACTCTTCCAGAACCACCAGCATCCTTCCAGAACCACCAGCTCCCCTCCAGAACCACCAGCATCCTTCCAGAACCACCAGCACCATTTCAGAGCAAAGAGCATCATTCCAGAACCACCAGCACTCCTCTAGAGCCACCAGCACCATTCTAGAACCACCAGCACCTCTCCAGAACCACCAGCACCTTTCCAGAGCCACCATAATCCTTCCAGAACCACCAGCATCCCTCTAGAGCCATCAGCACCATTCTAGAACCACCAGCACCCTTCCAGAACCACCAGCACCCTGCCAGAACCACCAGCACCTCTCCAGAACCACCAGCACCCTTCCAGAACCACCAGCACCTCTTCAGAACCACCAGCACCTCTCCAGAACCACCAGCACCCTTCCAGAACCACCAGCACCTCTCCAGAACCACTGGCACCTCTCCAGAACCACCAGCACCCCTCTAGAACCACCAGCACACTTCCAGAACCACCAGCACCCCTCTAGAGCCACCAGCACCATTCTAGAACCACCAGCACCTCTCCAGAACCACCAGCACCCTTCCAGAACCACCAGTACCCCTCCAGAGCCCCCAGCATCCCTCCCAGTGTGAGGCTCTGGATGCCGGGTTGGAGCTGCTCAGCCCCAGCCAGGGCTGGAGTCACCAGGAGGGCAGGATGGGGTTTGAGAGGTGTCTCCCGGGCTCGGGGTCAGAAAAGCCGTGGAGTCACCGGGACCGCGTCCCCCAGGCTCGGCAGAGCCCTTAAATATGTCAGGAATGTTCCTCGCACCGCCCCTTCCCCCCCCCGCACCGCCAGCCCAGCTGCCAGCTCCGCACCGACACGGAACCGGGGACCCACGAGGACCGGACCCCCACCCAGCCCCCGGAACCATCACCCAGCAGGGACGGGACCCCCACCCATCCTTAGGGGTCTGCCCAGCCCCCGGAGCCATCACCCAGTTGGGACGGGACCCCCACCCATCCTTAGGGGTCTGCCCAGCCCCTGGAGCCATCACCCACCAGGATGGGACCCCCACCCCACCCTTAGGGGTCTGCCCAGTCCCTGGAGCCATCACCCAGCAGGATGGGACCCCCAAGCAGCTGGGATGGGACCCCCACTCATCCTTAGGGGTCTTCTCTGCCCTCACAGCCATCACCCCACCAGGATGGGACCCCAATGCAGCTGGGATGGGACCCCCACCCACCCTTAGGGGTCTTTCCAGCCCCCAAAGCCATCACCCAGCAGGGATGGGACCCCCACCCAGCTGAGATGGGACCCCCAGCCCCGGGGGTCTGCCCTGCCCTGGGCTGGCAGTGTGGGGGTGAAGGCAGAGGGATGCAGAGGGATGCAGAGCATCCCAAGGGGGTGTGGGGGTGTCTGTTTGCCTTCTGCACCCCACAACCCATCAAGGGTCCCACGGAACCCCTGAGGATGGTGGGAAGGGGATGGGGGCAGGATGAGGCCCCCTCCTCTCCCCTTCCTCTCCTCTCCTGGTGCTGCAGCCCCTCTCCTGGTGCCCCTCAGAGGCAGGAGAAGCTGAGGTGAGGAATATTTGCTTTCCCCAAGCACCTCCTGAGCAGCTCAGCAGGCACAAAGCAGGAATTCAAAACCTCAGCAGCCAGGCTGGGAGCCAGGCCAGATCACAGGCAGCCCCTCTGCAACCAGAGGGGGAAACTGAGGCACGGGGCAGCAAGGAGGGGGTGGGGTGGGGGTTATCAGCCTCCCCTGGCACCCGGCCACACTGCTGTGGGTGACTGTCCCCAGGGACACCTCCTGCCCCCTCCTCCTTTGCAACCAACCTCATCCCAGTTGGTGACTGGGGCTGTACCAGTACCCTCCTGGCCTCCCCCACAGCACCCAGGGAAGGCAGAGCTGTGTCCAAAGAGGGGGGGAAGGGAGGATCCCCTTCTCCATGTCCCGTTTTCCCTGATGTGCAAGGTGCATCCCACCCCCAGACAGCACCCACCCCCCCTGGGGTGCAGGATCCCAGCTCCAGGTTGGGGGATGCTGCAGCTTCGTGTGAAAAAAAAAGACAAAAAAAAAGAAAAAAACCCAAGAAAAACCAAGCCAACACCCTGGAGCTTGGCCTCTCATAAACCTGGCTCGAAGTTTGGAGCAGGAGGGAGAGTTTGGTCACTCCAGGGGAGCGATTTCCCTTCTGCTCCTCTTCCTTGACAGCAAACGGAGGTAAAAAAAAAAAAAAAAAATTAAAAAAAAGCCTCCTGGTGCAGGATGCCAAACCTAAGGCAGGACAGAACCCCTGGGAAGGAGCAGGGAAACACAACCCGAGGCACCTCTCACTTGTGAAAGGGCAGAGCTGCTGGGAAGGAAAATATTTGCAGCTCCCTCTGCCAAGGGACCTGGGGGGGGTTGGTTTTAGGAGGAGAGGAACCCACTGGGGATTGGAGCCTGTGGGGGTTGGGAACATCCCCCCCATCCCCGAGCTCTGGGGGGGTCAACTGGGTCAGGAGAGGTCCCCAGTGGTGTCCCTGTCCCTATCCCTATCCCTGTCCCTGTCCCTGTCCCTGTCCCTGTCCCTGTCCCTGTCCCTGCCAGGCACCCACTCCCAAGGGCTGTCAGATCCCTGTGGATTTGCAAACATCTCCCCACAACCCCCAACCTTTGCTTTTATTGTTCAAGCCCTCTCCCAGGCACCCATTAACTCCTCTGGGCACCCATTAACCCCCCCGGGCACCCATTAATCTCCTCGGGCACCCCTTAACCCCTCCAGGCATGCATGAACCCCCCTGGGGACCCATTAATCCCCTCGGGCACTCATTTGCCCCCCCCCGGGCACCCCTTAACCCCTCCAGGCACCCATTAATCCCCTTGGGCACCCATTAACACCCCTGGGCACCCACTAATCCCCTCAGGCACCCATTAAACCCCCCGGGCACCCATTAACCCCTCCAGGCACCCAATAACCCCCCTGGGCACCCCTTAGCCCCCTCGGGCATCCCTTAACCCCCTGGGCACCCATTTACCCCCCCAGGCACCCATTAACCCCCCTAGGCACCCATTAATCCCCTCAGGCACCCATTAATCCCCCCGGGCACCCATTTACCCCCCCAGGCACCCATTAACTCCCCTGGGCACCCATCAATCCCCTCGGGCACCCATTAACCCCCCGGGCACCCATTAACCCCCCTGGGCACCCCTTAGCCCCCTCAGGCATCCCTTAACCCCCTGGGCACCCATCAATCCCCTCGGGCACCCATTTACCCCCCCAGCACCCACTAACCCCCCCTGGGCACCCATTAACCCCCCTGGGCACCCCTTAGCCCCCTCAGGCATCCCTTAACCCCCTGGGCACCCATTTACCCCCCCAGGCACCCATTAACCCCCCCCAGGCACCCATTAACCTTCCTGGGCACCTATTAACCCCCCCAGGCACCCACTAATCCCCTCGGGCACCCATTAACCCCTCCAGGCACACATTTACCCCTCCAGGCACCCATTAACACCCCTGGGCACCCCTTAGCCCCCTCGGGCATCCCTTAATCCCCTCGGGCACCCCTTAACCCCTCCAGGCACCCATGAACCCCCCCAGGCACCCATTAACCTCCCTGGGCACCTATTAACCTCCCTGGGCACTCACTAATCCTCCTGGGCACCCCTTAACCCCCTGGGCACCCATTTACACCCCCAGGCACCCACTAAGCCCCCTGGGCACCCATTAACCCCCCTGGGCACCCTCCTGGCACAGCTCCGGGTGGGGGGGGGATGCAATGGGATGGATTTTTCCCTCTCCCTGCCAAGAGATCTCCCAAAAAGCCTCCAGCAAACAGAACGGCCACGTCCTCACCCAGAAACTCCCCCCCCCGAGACAAAAAAAATGGTTGGGAAACCCATCCCTGAGCCATCCCTCCCCTCTTCTTTCCCCACATCCCCCCCTCCTGCTTTGTTCTCCCGTTTTGGGGCTTCCCCCCCCCCGGGGCTGCTCCATCCCATGTGTTTCCCAACTTGAGGGAAAACCTCAAGAAATTCCCTCCTCCCCCCTTAATTTTCCTCTCCACACCCCACAGCACCCAGAGGGTTTCCCAGGAGCCAGGAGGAGAAAACCAGGGAGAGAAGGATGGGAAGGGGGGGGACGGGACGTGCGAGCCCCCCGACCCCTCCAGCAGACATCCCCCCCCCTCCAAAAGCCCCCATCCCTCCCCCGGGGCTGCTCCATCCCATGTGTTTCCCAGCTTGGGGAAAAACCTCCCCCCCCCCCCTTAATTTTCCTCTCCACACCCCACAGCACCCAGAGGGTTTCCCAGGAGGGGAGGAAGGACAAAAACCAGGGAGAGAAGGATGGGAAGGGGGGGACGGGACGTGCGAGCCCCCCGACCCCCCAACAAACATCCCCCCCCCCCTCCGAAAGTCCCCATCCCCCCCCCCGGGGCTGCTCCGTCCCATGTGTTTCCCAACTTGAGGGAAAACCTCAAGAAATTCCCTCCCCCCTCCTTAATTTTCCTTTCCACACCCCACAGCACCCAGAGGATTTCCCAGGAGGGGAGGAAGGACAAAAACCAGGGAAGAAGGATGAGAAGGGAGGGGGGGACGTGCGAGCCCCCCGACCCCTCCAGCAGACATCCTCCCCCCTCCAAAAGCCCCCATCCCCCCCCCCGGGGCTGCTCCATCCCATGTGTTTCCCAACTTGAGGGAAAACCTCAAGAAATTCCCTCCCTCCCCCTTAATTTTCCTCTCCACACCCCACAGCACCCAGAGGGTTTCCCAGGAGCCAGAAGGAGAAAAACCAGGGAGAGAAGGATGGGAAGGGGGGGGGGGGGGACGTGCGACCCCCCCAGCAAACATCCCCCCCCCCTCCTAAACGGGTGATTACACAAAGATAAAGCAGATCCCGGGATCTGCCGGGAGATTTCCAAGGTTTTCCAGCCCAAGCCCTGAAGCACAGGACTCCTGCCGGCCCCGGCTCGGCGGGTGGATTTTTTTTTCTTTTTTTTTCTTTTTTTTTTTTCTTTTTTTTTAATTTTTTTTTTTTTTTCTTCACCCTGCCTGAATAAGTGACATATAACGGCTGGAAAATATTTTTGGGCAGCCTGACAAGTGTGACTGCAGGCAGTAGCCTCCGCTTGACGACGCCTGGAAAGTGGAATCTGGGTGAAAAACTCGGAGCCAGAGAGCTCCAGGCACGGCTGGAAAACTTGGAGACCTCGGGAAAAGGGGGTTCGGGGAGAGGGGGGATCAGAAAAGGGGGGGATCGGGTTCTCCAGCTCCTTCTGTGTGCATAATAAGACCCCCAAATTCGGATACCCCGAGGAAGGGGCTCAAAAAGGGGGGGCTCGGGTTCCTCAGCCCCATCCATGCACATGATGAGTCCCCCAAATTTGGATACCCTGAGAAAGGGGGTTCAGGGAGGAGGGGGGATCAGAAAAGGGGGGGCTCAGGTTCCTCAGCCCCATCCATGCACATAATGAGCCCCCCAAGTTTGGATACCCCGGGAAAGGGGGTTCAGGAAGGGGGGGCTCAGAGAGGGGGGGCTCAGGTTCTCCAGCTCCTTCCGTGTGCATAATAAGACCCCAAATTCGGATACCCCGAGGAAGGGGCTCAAAAAGGGGGGGCTCAGGTTCCTCAGCCCCATCCATGCACATGATGAGCCCCCCAAGTTTGGATATACTGGGAAAGGGGGTTCAGGAAGAGGGGGCTCAGAGAGGGGGGGCTCGGGTTCCCCAGCCCCTTCTGTGCACGTAATAAGACCCCAAATTCAGATACCCCGGGGAAGAAGCTCAAAAAGGGGGGGCTCGGGTTCCTCAGCCCCATCCATGCACATAATGAGCCCCCCAAATTTGGATACCCCGGGAAAAGGAATCAGGGAGGGGGGGTCGGGTTCCTCAGCCCCATCCATGCACATGATGAGCCCCCCAAGTTTGGATACCCTGGGAAAGGGGGCTCAGGGAGGGGTGGCTCAAAGAGGGGGGGACTCAGGGAGAGGGGGGGCTTGGGTTCCCCAGCCCCATCCATGCACATAATGAGCCCCCCAAGTTTGGATACCCCGGGAAAGGGGGTTCAGGAAGGGGGGGTTCAGAGAGGGGGGGGCTCGGGTTCCTCAGCCTCATTCATGCACATAATAAGCCCCCCATACTTGGATACCCCGAGGAAGAGGCTCAGTAAGGGGGGGCTCAGGTTCCTCAGCCCCATCCATGCACATGATGAGCCCCCCCAAATTCGGATACCCCGGGGAAGGGCTCAGAAAGGGGGGGGGTCGGGTTCCTCAGCCCCATCCATGCACATAATAAGCCCCCCAAATTCGGATACCCCGGGGAAGGGGGCTCGGGGAGAGGGGGCTCAAAGAGGGGGGGACTCAGGGAGGGGGGGGGATCGGGTTCCCCAGCCCCATCCAAGCACATGATGAGCCCCCCCAAATTCGGATACCCCGGGGAAGGGGGCTCGGGGAGGGGGGCTCAGAGAGAAAGGGGTTCAGAGAAGGGGGGGCTCAGGTTTCTCCCCCCCTTCCACGTCCCCTTCCTCATGAGAGGGGACAGCAGGGTGACAGCCCCCCCAAAAAAAAGTGTCCGTGGGGGGGACAAGGTGGGCTGGAAGGGGTGGGGGGGGGGGTGTCCCACATCCTAAATTCCTCAACAACTCCCTTGGAGGGTGGGGGTCGGAGCCAAGAGCACCCCCCGGGGCTTGGAAACGTTTGGTTTGTGCTGGCACTGGCTCTGCAAACACCCCCCCCCTCCCTAACCCAGCGCTGGGGGGGGGACGGGACGATGCTGGCTGCCATTCCTGATGTCACCAGGATGCCACCACGGTGACTCCCACCCGGGACCGTGACCGGGATGTCCCGCTGACCGGGTGAAGGGAAAACGGGGTCACGATTCCTTCTTTCCTTCCTCCCGGGAGGGGTGTGAGGGGGGGTTGGGATTGGTCCAAGGGTTGGCTCAACCCTTTTTGGCATCCTTGGAAGAGCCGTGGTGGCTTTTCCTCTGCCCTGGTGACGATGGCATCACGGGGGCGGGGGACACACACACACACACACACGGGGGGGGAGGCTTTGGCTTTGCTGCGGGATGGCACCTCCGGCACCGAATTCCTGTCCCTGAAGTTTTTGGGTGCTGAGGCCTCGGTGCTCATCCTGACACTCAGAGAGGGGTGGGGGAGAAGCTCATTGCTCCCCCCCCCCCAAAAAAAAAAAAACCCAACCCCTTGCATAGAGCAGGGAGATGCCACGAGGAGCGGGTCTGGCTACCAAACAGCTGGGTTTGGCCATCGTGGTCCTGGGGACCCCAACCAGAGGTGACCCCCCCTCCCCCCCCCCCGGAAAGAGCTGCCAGGGTTGCATTAAGCACAGAAAGGGATTGAGTTGGGGGGGGGGAGCAGCGAGGTCTGGGGATGGGTGGGAGTCGGGGGGCGAAGCCAAAGCCCCCCCTGAATTATTCGGGTTCACCCAAATCGTCACCAATGCAAGGGAATGAAGCAGAAGAGGGGGTGGGGGGGGGGGAAAAGGGGGGGTCCTGGCGGCTCTGGCCGGACGGTTTTGCAAGCTTTGCTGTTTCAGGCCGGGAGGGCAGGAAGGGAAAGGATTTTTTTTGGCCAGCAAAAAGCCCTCATGTAGACAGAGTTATATCAACAGACGCCTTCCAGCCCAGACAATGCCATGAAAGAGAAACGTGATCCTCCTGCCACGACCCCCCCCCAGCCCTGGGTCTACCCCCCCCCCCTCCGTGCCCTCCTTTACCCCCTCAGCCCTGGGTTTCCCTCCCGTGCCTCAGTTTCCCTCTCTTGCCCCCACTTTCTCTTCCCTTTTGGGAGACGGGGATTGTGTGTGCACCCCTCCCCCCTCACCTTCCCCCCCCCCCCCCCCCGGCACTCAGCTTGCTCAAAACCCTTCCAAAAACTTGAGGAACATCTCAGCACCCCCCCCCCCCCCTCTCAGCACAGCGGGACCCCCATCTTTGGGGAGCTCTGCCCGGCCCGGGGGTCCCCGCTTGGCCTTTGGGGAGGGGGTTACCGGGGAGGAAGAAGAAGAGAGGGGGGGGGAAGCTTTTCCTGGCTGTGGTTTGGGAAAGGAGAAAGCCGGGGGGGGGCGGGGGTCGGGTTTTGGGGTCAGCTGGGGGGGCTGCATGGGGTGGGGGCTGCCCACCGCCTGTGACAGCTGCCGGGGAGGACAATATTGGGGACAGAAAGCGGGGGTGCCGGACCCCCCCCCAAAACCTCCCGTTCTCTGCTGCTCCTCATCCTAAGTACAACCAGATGCATCCCCCCCCTCCGCCCCCCCTAAGGACCCCGGGGCCAAACTTTCCCCGTGCAAAGCCCCGAAGTGCGGGGCACACACACTCAAACTCACACTTCCTCACGCTCACTCACACTTCCTCACACTCCTACTCACACTCACAACCCCCCCACCCCCCGGAATCCCCTTTGTCTGCCCTCCCGCCCGGCCCGCCCGCCCCCCGCCTGCATCCCCCCCCCTCTTCCTACCGGCTTTGCAGGGGTCTTTGTAATCCAGGGGCTCCTCGTCCTCCTCCTCCTCTTCCTCCAACACGTAGGAGTAGTCGGGGAAGTGCATGGCCCGGGCCAGGAGCAGGCAGAGGAGCAGCCCGCAGGTCCGCAGCCCGGCCATGGCTCCGCGGGCAGCGGGGGGGCAAGGGGGGTGGGTGTTGGGGGGGGGGGGAGTGTGTGTGAGGAGAGGAGGAGGGGGGGGGGGAGGCGTGTTTTGTTTTGTTTTTTTTCCTCTCTTCCCTTCTTTGCTTCTTTTTTTTTTTTTTTTCCTCCTCCTCTTTCTCTTTCCTTTTTTTTTTTTTTTTATTTTTTTTCCTTTTTTTTTTTTTTTTTTTTTTTTTTTAGGGAAATGAGATCTGGCGGGGGCGGGTTCAAGCGCGGAGCTCGGCCCCTCCAGCCCCGGGCGCAGGGCTGGGAGCGGGGCCAACCCTAGAGGAGGAGGAGGAGGAGGAGGAAGGGGGGGGAGCAGCGGGACCGAACCCCTCCTGGGGACCCTGCCAGTCCCCCCCCCACACTCCCCCCGCAACCCCCGGACCCCATCCTGCACCCCTTGATCCCCGTCCCGCACCCTCTTGTCCCGCCCAGCACCCTCCGCTCCCATCCCGTCCCCCAGGCACCGATCCTGCACCCTCGGTCCCATCTCGCCCCCCCCCCATTCCTGGCCTTGTGTGTCCCCCCCCATCCCATCACAGGCTTGGCGAGCACCTTGGGGTGGGTGGGAGAGCACCCCAGAGGGTGGGCAAGAACCCCAGGAGATGGGCGAGCACCCGGGGTGGGTGGGCGAGCACCCCAGGAGCTGGGCGAGCATCTTGGGGGGGGTGGGCAAGCACCCCCAGGAACTGGGCGAGCATCTTGGGGGGGGTGGGCGAGCACCCCAAAAAGGTGGGCGAGCACCCCAGAGGGCCAGTGGGGCCATGGTGGGGAGGTGACAAAGCCCGGGGTGGATGTGTCACAGGTTGGGGGGGGGGTCTGGGTGGCTGTGGGTGTCCCCAGGTCGGGGGGGTGGGTGCCCCCCATCTCAGGGGACCCGTGCAGGGACATTTCTACCCCTCCTGTCCCCACCCGTGTCCCTCGTCCCCTGGGGTCCCTCCATCCAAGCAGTGGGGAGCAGGAGCTGAGTAGGAACCCCCCAACCCCCAAATTCCTGGCTTTTTCTTATTGATAAATCCCACCCCCCCTCTCCGAGAATTTGCATTAAGGGCTTTTTTTTTTTTTTTTTTTTTTTTTTAGAAGGGCCTTTATAATTTATTATATTATTATTTATTTGCAGTCACTTTTTAATTGTGCCTTGGGGACACTCTGGATCCCCCTCTCTCCCCTGCCTCCCCCCCCCTTGCTTCCAGGGACCTCCCATGCTCAGGGCCTACAAAATTTTCCTCCAGATCCCAGGAAAATCTCATCTCCAGCCCCCTTTTTTATATTTTTTTTCCCCTCCCCCACCAACCCCTCATCCCGGGATTTGTTTTCCTCCAAAGTTTTCCAATCAGTAAACTCCAGAAAACAGGGGGAAAACTGCACCCTCCCCCATCCCTCCCCCTGCATCCCAGGGATGGGAACTGCTGAGAATCCATCCCTGAACTCTCCCGAGAAAACAAACAGACCCCCCCGGGAGAAAAAAGCTGGGATTTGACATCCTTTGTCTTTCCATCCCTCTGCTGGGAAGGATGTTTGAGGGCTGAGTCCCCGGGTGATGTCAATCCATGAGCTCAGGAGCTGCTTTCCACCCTTCCATCACCCCCTTTCTCAGGGAATCCCATGGAGTTTTCCCTTCTTTCCCACCCTTCCCATTCCCTCCCCAGCTCCCAACTCCCTCGTGCTTCTCCAAGCACCACAATCTCCCAACATCACCACCACCCACGAGCTCCTCGGGGTGGGTTGGGTGGCCGTGGGGTGTTGAGCCAGCCCCAAAAATCCCTTGGAACCTTTTTCCTGGCTGTGAGGCAGCTTCCCTGACGTCTTGGATATCTGGTGGTTTCTCAAATAACCCCCTGGAAGGTCCATCCCACACAGCTGCATCCTCCAGGATACAGCCCTGGAGATGGAGGAGGAGAAGGAAAAGGAGTAGGAGGAGGAGAAGGAGAAGGAAAAAGGAGGAGGAGGAAGAGAAAGAGGAGAAGGAGAAGGAGAAGGAGAAGGAAAAAGGAGGAGGAGGAAGAGAAGGAGAAGGAGAAGGAGAAGGAGAAGGAAAAAGGAGGAGGAGGAAGAGAAGGAGGAAAAGGAGAAGGAGAAGGAGAAGGAGAAGGAGAAGGAGAAGGAGAAGGAGAAGGAGAAAGGGAAGGAGAAAGAAGGAGGAGAAGGAGAAGGAAAAAGGAGGAGGAGGAAGAAGAGAAGGAGAAGGAGGAGGACGAGAAGGAGGAGGAGGAGATGAAGAAGGAGAAGGAGGAGAAGGAGAAGGGGAAGGAAAAAGGAGGAGGAGGAGGAGGAAGAGAAGGAGAAGGAGGAGTAGGAGAAGGAGAAAGAGAAGGAGAAGGAGAAAGAAGGAGGAGTAGGAGAAGGAGGAGGAGGAGGCGAAGGAGAAGGAGAAGGAGAAGGAAAGGGAAAGGGAAAGGGAAAGGGAAAGGGAAAGGGAAAGGGAAAGGGAAAGGGGGGGTTCCCTGTCCCCCAGCAGATGCTGCAGGGTGGTGGCTCTGCCACAGCTTTGGTTCCTCCTTGTTTTTTTGCTCCCTCACTTCACGGATTCCCAAAGGGATTGGGGATTTTTCACCCCCTCCCTCAGCTCATGAAGTCGGGTGGGTTGGGGATGGCTCATGTCCCCCTGGCTGGCGTGGCAGGGAGGTCACCCGTGGGACAGGATGGGCAGGGAGGTCACCCCGTGGGGCAGGACGGAGAGGTGGACCTGGCCCTGTCCCCCAGCAGGTCCCCGTGTCCCCAGGGGTGGCTGTGTCCCATCAGGGGTGGCAGGGGACAGCTCGGGGGTTGCTGCTTGCTCCTGCCCGGCCTGGGGATGGTGGTGGGGGGATGTCCCACGGTGGGACACGCGTGTCCCCGTGAGGAACGGGATCTCCACACAGCCCTGCCGAGCCGCGTCACCTCCGTGGCTCTGGCTGTCACCGATGTCCCCGGAGCGGTGGCAGTGCCACCTGCCTGCTCCTCCTGAGCATCACCAACCCCGCGGGACGGGATGGGGACAAGGACAGCACCCAGCTCTCCGGGAAGTGCCACCACCACCTCCGCCTGTCCCCGTACCCATCTCGGGGGGGGGGACCTGACCCCTCCCACCCCGGGGGTCCCTGTGTCCCCCCCCCTCACCCCGGGGTGCAAACCTCGCCCTGTGGAGGCTGCAGGAAGGAGTTCTGGAGGCCACTGGGGTGATTGCACAAGGAGCTGGGGAGGCTGCCAAGTTTCTGACTGCTCATCTTCAGCTGCTCCAGCATCGGGGGGGGTGGGGGGGGTGAGGCTGAGCCCTGTGGGGGGGTGCTGAGCGCTTGGAAAACTCAGCACATCCCATCCCATCCCCTTCCATCCCATCCCATCCCCTTCCATCCCATCCCATCCCCTTCCATCCCAGCTGTGTGTCTGGGGCTGCCTGGTCAACCCCGGGGGATTTTTTTAAATAAAGATCCTGGGGCAGCTGAGGAGGGAGGGGCCGTGTTCCCCCCCCCATGCCGTGGGAGCCAGCAGCCCAGTCCCCAAAATTCCAGTCCCAATAACACCAGCCTCCCAGTCCCAACAATTCCAGTCCTAAAAACACCAGCGTCTCAGTCCCAATAACACCAGCAGCCCAGTCCCAATAATTCCAGTCCCAGTAACACCAGCAGCCCAGCCCCAATAATTCCAGTCCTAACAACACCAGCAGCCCAGTCCCAATAACACCAGCAGCCCAGTCCCCATAATTCCAGTCCCAATAACACCAGCAGCCCAGTCCCCGTAATTCCAGTCCCAGTAACACCAGCAGCCCAGCCCCAATAATTCCAGTCCTAACAACACCAGCATCCCAGTCCCCATAATTCCAGTCCCAATAACACCAGCAGCCCAGTCCCAGTAATCCCAGACCTAATAGCACCAACATTTCCCCTTCCAGTAATCCCAGACCCAATAACAGCTTCCTAGTCCAAATAATCCCAGTCCTCCAAATCCCAGTCCTAATAATCCTGGTCCTAATAACACCAGCATCCTACTCCAAATAATCCCAGTCCTAATACCAGCAGCCCAGTCCCAATAAACCCAATCCGAATAGCAACATCCCAGTCCAAACGATCCCAGTCCTCATAATCCCATCCCTAATAACACCAGCATCCCATTCCAATAATCCCAATCCTAAAACCAGCATCCCAACCCCAATGATCCCAGTCCTGGGGCTTCAGCCAGTGGCCAGGACACGAGCTTTCTCCAGAAATAGCTCCAAAACCTGATTCTTCCCTTTATCCTTTATTCAGCTCTGCAGGGCAGGAGAGGACAGAGACATTTTTCCAGAACAGGGACATTTTTCCAGCCTCTGGCAGGAAGAGGGAGCAGCACAGGTTGGTCCCGTGCCCTGGGGTGCACCCAGTGAGCCCCCAGCCCCCAAAAATTCCCCTTCGTGCTGCTCAGAGCCCCAGAATGCAGTACTTTTTTTTTTTTTTTTTTTTTTTTTTACAGCAAAGGAAGGTGGGAGGTGCAGCAGGGAGCAAAGAACAGGAACAGAGAGTTTGGTCCCTTTAAGTGTCATGAGTTTGGGTTTTTTGGGTTGGTTTTTTTTTGGTTTTTTTTTAGTTTGGCAAAGCTGAGAAGACTTTAAGTGACAAACCAGCTGTCCCAAGCAGCCACCCACCCACACCCTCCAGCCCCCCCCCCAGCACCACCATTGCATCAGAGACGTAAAGCTGGACACCCCCCACCCCAAAAGAGCCCCTCAGCCCCCCACTCATCATCGTACCCCCCCCCCCCCCTTTCAAATCTGGGGAGGGTGAGGGGGTGCAGAGGTGTCGGTGATGCTGCCGGGGGGGCTGAGGCAACGCCGTGTCCATCGGGGATGCTGCAAGGGAAAGCTGGCACTGTCAGGGGGGTTTTAGGGGCGTGGGGGTCTCCTCTCACCCCCCCACCCCCTAACCCCCCCCTCTGCACTCACCCTGCCAGGCTAAGCCCAATAGACGGGGAGGATGCTGCAGAGGATGCTGGCGGTGGTCCCCAGGAGGGAGGGGTCAGCCAGGGGCAGGCTCAGCCTCTGCTCAGCCTGCAAGGGGACAGCGAGGGACAGGGGGGGTGGGTGCTGCACCCCACTTCTTCATCGAGAGGGGGAGGGCACTCCCCAGCCTGTCCCAAAGCCTCACCTGCCGGCGCTGGAAGGTTTGGGTGACAGTGTCCAGCCCCGGGATGTTGTCCTTGTCCACACGGGTGATGTAGCAGGAGTGGTGGAGTCGGGATCTGTAGGTGACCAGCAGCTGGTGGCAGAGAGAAATGGGTCAGCTGGGCCCCACAGAACCCCACAGAATCACCAAATCCCAGAATCCCAGAGTCACAGAATCATATAATCCCAGAATCACAGTCCCAGAATCCCTGAGTCACAGAGTCCCAGAATCATAAAATCACAGAAATCCAGAATCCCAGAGTCACAAAATCCCAGAGTCACAGAATCGTATAATCCCAGAATCATAAAGTCCCAGAATCCCAGAATCATAAAGTCCCAGAATCCCAGAATCATAAAGTCCCAGAATCCCAGAATCATAAAGTCCCAGAATCCCTGTGTCCCAGAATCATAAAATCACAGAAACCCAGAATCCCAGAGTCACAGAATCAACCACAGAATCCCAAAATCATATAATCCCAAAATCATTTGGGATGGAAAGCACCTCTGGGATCATCCAACCCAACCCTTGCTCCACTCCCCCCGTGGTTCCCAGCCCATGGCACTGAGTGCCACATCCAGGCTCTTTTGAAATATCTCCAGGGATGGAGAATCCCCCCCTTCCCTGGGCAGCCCATTCCAATGGCTGATCACCCTCTCTGGGAAGGATTTTTTCCTAATATCCCACCTCCCCCTCCCCTGGCAGAGCTTATCCCATGGCTCTTGTCTGACTGATAGAGCCCAACCCCCCCCTGCTCCAACCTCCTTTCAGGGAGTTGTAGGGAGAGTGATGAGCTCCCCCCTGAGCCCCTTCCCCACAGGATTTTTCCTGGAATCCCTTCCCATCCTTTTTGCTCCTCTCACCCTTTCCCTGTCCCCTTTTTCCCCCCCTTTACTCACATTTTTGTAGTCATAGATGACCGTGGCCGGGTCCCCATCCCCAGCATCCAGGTAGAAAGTGGCCACATCCTCTTCCCAAGCCAACCCCCTCTGCATCCCGACCCGCAGCACCTGGGGAGGAGTTTTTGGGATGGGAGGGGATGCTCAACACCTGCAGCCCGGGGTGATCGGGGGGAGGGAAGCTTGGGGTCCCCAACTTACGGTGTCAGCCTGCTGCTGGCCGACCCAGAGCCACATCAGCAGGATGCCGGCGACAATCACCACCAGGAGGACCACGACCACCAGGGTGATCAGGAGACACCGGAGGTGGCCGCAGCTCAGGAGCTTGCGGGGCAACCAGCAGAGGAGGCGGGGCAGGAAGCAGAAAGCTCTCTTGAGGCAGCTCCCGCAACTCCCGCAACTCCCGCAGCCCTTGCAGCCGGGACACTTGAAGCAGCGGGGGAGGTGACATTTGGAGCAGCACAGGGCACAGGGCCAACAGCAGCTCCCGGGTTTGCAGCACCCCTTCTCCGGGCCCTGAGGGAACGGGAAAAGCGGGATCAGGGAGGGAGGAGATGGGAGATGAAGGCTGCGGGGGGATGGGTTCGCCCCGCATCCCGCCCTGAGCTCCGGGATCCCGATGGGTTTTGTTCCAGCAAAACTGGGATCAGGGAGGGAGGAGATGAAGGATGCAGGGGATGGATGGGTTCGCCCCCCATTTCCCCCTCCCTGAGCTCCGGGGGTGCGGGATCCCGATGGTTTTGCTCCAGTGCCAAACTGGGATCAGGGAGGGAGGATGAAGGCTGCAGGGAATGGGTTCGTCCCCCATCTCCCCCTCCCTGAGCTCCGGAAGGTGCGGGATCCCGCTGAGTTTTGCTCCAGTGCCAAACTGGGATGGACTGGGTAAGGAGCGTCTCTGGTGGGCACAGGGACCCCCGTGTCACCCCTCTTTGGGAACTCACCGGCTTCTCTTCAATCACCACTTGCTTCATGCTGCTCTCCATGGCTGCCTCCTCCTCCTCCTCCCAGTCCGGGCAGCCCCGGAGCAACTGGGACAGAGGTTTTTTTATACTGGGATGGTGGGGAGGGAGGGCAGAAGGGTGGGTGTGGGGGTGCGGTGGGGGCTGGGGGGTGCAATCCACTTCACCTCTGTTTGCTGCAGCCCCCCCTGGGAACCCCGCTGGTGGAGAGGCTCTGAGGACACTTGTCCCCAAGCTCACGAGGGTCACTCGGCCGCTCAGGAGGGAGGTGCCGGAGCCAAAGCAAACCCTGGAGCTCTCTCTTCTCCAGGGTGGAGCATCCGGCCACAGCTGTGGGCAAGGCGAGACCTGGCTCCGTGTCCCTGTCCCCGGGCCAGCTGGGGCACCTGGAGCCGCTGCGAAGGGGACATCAAAAGCTTTCCCACAACTCGCCAGGACAGGGTGGCAGCGGGGTCACCACGGGGGGGGACAAGGTCCTGGGACCACGGCCAGGGCTGGGTTCTATGCAGTGCCGAGGATTATGGGGGGGTCGGGGGGGTTGGAATGGTGGGAATGGGGTTTGGGGGGGGTCAGGGGTGAGTTTGCTCATGGGGAGGGGGGGTGACAGGGGGTGGCACCTCGGGTGGTGCAATCAGCAGAACAGGACATGAGCCTCTCTCAGAGTTTGGCTCAGGGGGGGACCTCACAGTCACCCCTGGGTGCCCCCCTTGGCCTCCTGGGACCCCAGACTCTTTTTTTTTTTTTTTTTTTTTTTTGGGGGGGGGGGGGGTTGTGCACCCCGTGTCACAGCTGCCTCTTGTCCCACGCTGTTGAGGAGCACGGGACACTTAGGAGCAGCTCCAAGGTGTTTGTTCCCCCACGCAGGAGTGGCCATGGGGCCACTTGTCCCTTCCCTGGGCTCTCAGCACCCCCCTGACCCCAGCTCCTTGCCTGGGTGACACAGGCTCAGGGCCAGAGCAGGATTTTTTTTGTTTTTTGGTTGGGGGGCAGAGCTGCCAGCCCTGTGTCCACACTCAGCCATGTGCAGATTCCCAGCAGAGCCCCCAGACCCCCCCCAGCTGCCCCAAACCCCCAGTTAATGCCCCAGTGGTGCTCCTGGGGGTGGGCAGAGACCCCTTGGGGTCTTTTTTTTTTCCTCTCTCTGTCCCTGCTGATCCCCAGAGCCTGGAGGTGCCCCCCGAGGATGCTCCCGACTGCTTTGGGGTGGAGGAGCGGGGTCTGGGGTGGTAAATGGGGGTTTCGGGGTGCTGGGGTGAGGGGATTGTGGTGCCCAGGGCTTGGGATGTGGCACAGCCCCTCTGTCCCCCTCTGCACTGGGAGTCACTGGGTGACCGTGGGCTGGAGGGGCTGCTGCCACCTTGCCCACCCCCTCAGGGTGGCACAGAGGGGACAGTGACCACGGAGCAGGGTGGGAAGGATGGCCAAGTGCCACCTCCTCCCTGCTCCTCACCCAGGGTGGGATGGAGCAACCCCGACATCCCTGGGACAACCTTGTCCCCCCCTGTTTGGCCAGTGTGATGGGGACAAGGACAGGAGCAGCACAGGGAGGAGGGACCCGGGCTTTGGGTGGCAGACAGAGAGGTGACTCCTGAAGCAACTCCCGAAGCAAATCCCACTTTATTATTATTTATTATTATTTACGATGATGATGATGATTGCAAGTGCTGTGGGAGCGCCGCGGTGCTGAGCCTCTGAGGACAGAGCACCCCCTTGGGGACACGCAGGGGACAGGGACAGGGAGGAGGAGAGGTCCCTGGGGAGCACGGGGACGGTGCCATCCCCATCTCACCATCCTGTCCCCCTGGGGAGGGTCACTATGCCCAGTAGACAGGGACAGAGCTGCAGAGGATGTTGACGGTGGTGCCCAGGATGGAGCGGTCGGCCAAGGCCACCACATTGTCCCCAACCTCCTTCATCTCAGCCTGCAGGAGAGAGAATGGGGTGGGCTACCAGCCTTGGCTACTGGGAGCCATCCCTCTGGCAGAACCACAGAACCATTCAGGTTGGAGAAGACTCCTGAGTCCCACCATCAACCCAACACACCCATTCCCACTAAACCATGTCCCACAGTGCCTCATCTACATTTTTTTTTTTAATTTTTTTTTTTTTTTTTTTCCCCACAAGCCTTATCCTTCCCCGTGGTGGCCCAGGAGGTGACCAAGGGGGTGACCAACCCTCACCTGCCTGTGCTGGAAGGTTTGGGTGACAGCATCCAGCCCGGGGATGTTGTCCTTGTCCATGCGGGTGATGTAGCAGGCACGGTGACTCCAGGACCTGTAGCTGACCAGCAGCTGGGTACAAACAGACCCACCCGGGGGGGTCAGCTCAGCCCTGTCCCCACTGCTGTCACCCCCCACGTCCCCTGGACTGTCCCCAGACCTTGCTGTAGTCATAAACCACCACGGCAGAGGAGTTGAGCCCATCCTGCACGGCGAAGGTCCCGGTCCTTTCCTTCTTGCTCATGGAGAGGTGCTGGGGGGGGGTCCCTTCTCCATCCAGACCCTGGATGGTCATCCTCAAAACCTGCCAGGTGAAGAGGAAGGGGGGATTTTTGGGGCTCTAAGCCCCACGGCTGGTGGCCCCGTGCTGTCCCCGTCCCCCCCCCCTCACCGTCTCGGCGTGGGTCTCGGTGATGTGCAGCCCCAGGAGGAGGAAGGTGACAATGACAACCGTGAGGACCAGCACCACCAGCACCACCACCAGCAGGGACTTCAGCTGGGGGGGGTTGTAGGGCGGGCGGGAGGAGGCTGTGTAGCTCTGTGGGGAGGGGACACACAAAGGACAAACCCGGCTGAGCCTGGGGACAGGGACACGACAGCCCCGGGCTGGGTCCCCAAGCTGGGTGAGGAGTTTGGGGGGGTGGGGGAGGTCCTTACCGGAGGTGCCTCCTCCATCAATGCCTCCTTGGAGCTCTCGTCCATCTCGCCCCGTGGCTCCTGTCCCTTTGCCAGCCCCAGCCCGGGAGGGATTTATAGGATCCGCAGGAAGGGGAAGAAGAGGGGGTTGGGGCCACCCTGGAGGCCAAGTGCCACTTGTGCTCTGTTTGCCGAGCTAAGGAGAGGGTGTGAACCCCCCCCCAGAGGGTGTGAAACCCCCCCCCCCAGAGGGTGTGACCCCCCCCCCCCCAGAGGGTGTGAAACCTTCCAGAGGGTGTGAAACCTCCGAGGGCTCTTTCCCGGCATCTGGGAATGGGGGGGGAGCAAAGTAAACAGTGGGCAGGCGGAGTGTTCCCAGCCTGAGGACTCAGCACCCACGGAGCATCTCCCGGGGGATGGGGGGGGGGGGGGATTCTGCACCCCTGGTCCCTGCAGCCCTGTGCCCAGGCAGCTGCAAACCCCCCCTTTACCCCCCCTCCAGGAGCTGGCTGGGCTCTTTGTGTGCCCTGAGCGCCGTGCCTGGGACGGGACGGACGGGACAGAGGGGACAAGAGGGGACAGATGGGTGCGCGGTGCCTCCCCCATCCCCCCCTCTCCCCTGCAGCGTGAGCACAGGGGGGGGGGTGGTGGCATCGTCCCGGTGGGTTCCCTCCTATCCCCCCCCCTGCTGCACCCCTGGAGCCCCCCAGCTCCCCCCTGGCAGCCTCGGGTTTGCGGGACACACGTGACAGGGATGCTGGGGCTGTCATTCAGCCGCATCCCTCTCCCCCATCCCTCCCTCCCTCCCTCTCTCTCTCCCATCCTTCCCTCCCTCTTTCCCATCCCTCCCTCTTTCCCATCCCTCCCTCCCTTCCCGCAGCACAGGACCACGATGCTCTGCAGCGCAGCGGGTCTGGTGCCAGCAGCCTTCAGCGTTTCACACTGAAATCTCCCGGGGAAAAAGAAAAAAAAAAAAGTCTCGGCTGCAACTCCCGGGAACGACAGGAGAGGGATCAGCTGCGGGAAGGAGAGAGAAAAAAAAAAAAAAAGGAAAAAAAAAAATTAAAAAAGAGCAGGGCTAGGCCTGGGCGATGGAGCCGCGGAGGGGGAGGAGGATGCTGAGGGGTCAGCTCGCTGCTCTCCTCCTCTTCCTCGCCTCGGCCTGGTTCTGGGTCCCGGCAGAAGCTCGGAGACCCCCCCGGCCCCCTCCTTGCCCCCCGAGCTGCTCCTGCACCCGGGACACAGCTTTCTGCGTGGATTCCAAGGCCGTGCCCAAGAACCTGCCCCCCGAAATCATCTCCCTGTGAGTATGGGGACAGGGATGGGGACAGGGAGCAGGGCACTGTCCCCTGGGGGGCTGGGCTGGCCGGGGGGGGAGGGGGGATGACAAGGACAGCCTGTTGGGTTTTTTTGTGCAAACGTGTGGGGTGTGGGTGTCTCTTGGGGACAGGAGAGGGTTGGGGACACCCCAGGGCTGGTTGTTGGGGACACCCTAGGGCTGGTTGTTGGGGACAGCCCAGGGCTGGTCCCCGTGTCCTGCAGTGGTGGCAGGTCCCTGTGTCCTGCAGTGGTGGCAGGTCCCCGTGTCCTGCAGTGGTGCCAGGTCTTGCATCCATCCACCAGTGCCATCTGGAGCCCATCCCCACCTCCCTCCCCATCTGCTGTGACCTTGGGGACCAGAGCCCCAAGGGGACACGGCTGCTGGGTCCCCATTCCCCATCCCTGGAGACACAGAGGGGGACGACGACTCCAGAGCCTTCCAGGGGAAGTGTGAACGCTTGCACACGCGTGTGTGCACACGTGCGTGGTGCTGAGGGGCCGGGGGGTGTCTGAGCCCCCCTTCCCCCTGCTGCTGTCCCCTCCCTGAAGCTCGGTGTCCCCCACAGGACGATGGTGAACGCGGCTTTCACCGAGATCCGGGAGGCTGCCTTCGCACACATCCCCTCCCTCCAGTTCCTGTAGGTCCTCCTGATGTCCCCTCCCTCTTGTCCCCTCCCCCTGTGTCCCACCAGGGTGCTGATTCCTCCCCTCCCCTATTTCCTCTTTTTGCAGCCTCCTCAATTCCAACAAATTCACCCTGATCGGGGACAACGCCTTCGCTGGGCTGTCACACCTCCAGTACCTGTGCGTGGGGACAGGGACCTGGGGACAGGGATGGGGGACAGGGAGGGGGTGGGGGTACCCCCAGGGAACGGTCCCCTCAAGGTGGCCGTGCCACCCTCTCCTCCTGCCCCAGGTTCATCGAGAACAATGACATCCAAGCTCTCTCCAAGGGCACTTTCCGTGGGCTCAAGTCCCTGACCCACCTGTGAGTACCCTCGGGAGGGGGGGCGTGGGTTTGTCCCGTGGTCCCCAAGGAGCACTTCACGTGTCACCTCCGTGTCCCCTCTCATCCCCCAGGTCCTTGGCCAACAACAACCTGCAGACACTGCCCAGGGACCTCTTCAAGCCACTGGACATCCTGAGTGACCTGTAAGGCTGGGGTGGCCTTGGGGACCCTCTGGGGAGAGGGTGACAGTGCTGGGGGGGGGGTGACTCAGTGTTTTCCTTGGGACAGGGACCTCCGGGGCAACACCCTGTCCTGTGACTGCAAGATCAAGTGGTTGGTGGAGTGGTTGGAAAACACCAACACCACAGTCCCTGCCACCTTCTGCAGCAGCCCCGGGCACTTTGAGGGGCAAAGGATCCGGGATTTGGCACTTGGGGACTTCCAGTGCATCACTACGGGTGAGGGACCACAGGCACCCATCACCCCCACCCTCAGGAAGGGGCTGGGATCCTCACCTTCACCTCTTTTTTTTTCTTTCCTTTTTTCTTTCTTTTTTTTTCTTCCCTTTTTTTTCTTTCTTTTTTTATTTTTCCCTTTTTTTTTTTTTTTTTTTTTTTTTCTTCTAGATTTCGTGGTCCACCAGGTGCTGCCCTTCCAGGCTGTCTCAGCAGAACCTTTTACCTATGCCAGTGACCTCTACGTGGCACTGGCCCAGCCTGGTGCCAGCAGCTGTGCCATCCTCAAGTGGGACTACGTGGAACGCAAGCTGAGGGACTTCGACCACATCCCTGGTAAAGAATTTATGGGGTGAGGAGGGTCCCTTCCTGGTTGTCACCCAAGGTTTGGGTGATTGGAGGTGAAAATGTCCAGTTCTGTGTCTACTTCTGGGCCCCTCGGTTCTGGAAGGAGATGGAGGTGATGGAGCAGGTCCAGGGAAGAGTAAGGAGGTTGGGAAGGGATTCCAGGAAAAATCCTGTGAGGAAGGGCTGAGGGAGCTGGGGGTGTTGAGGCTGGAGAAGAGGAGGCTCAGGGGAGACCTCATCACTCTCTCCAACTCCCTGAAAGGAGGTTGGAGCCAGGGGGGGGTTGGGCTCTTTTCCCAGGCAACTCTCAGCAAGACAAGAGGGCACAAGAGGTCTCAAGTTGTGCCAGGGGAGGTTTAGGTTGGACATGAGAAAGAATTTCTTTCTGGAGAGGGTGCTCAGCCATTGGAATGGGCTGCCCAGGGAAGGGGTGGATTCTCCATCCCTGGAGATATTTCCAAAGAGCCTGGATGTGGCACTCAGTGCCATGGGCTGGGAACCACGGGGGGAGTGGAGCAAGGGTTGGACTTGATGAGCTCTGAGGTCCCTTCCAACCCAAATGATTCTGGGATTCTGGGGCTGTGTGAGTCTGTGATTGTGTGATGCTCTGGTTCTCTGATTTTGTGATTCTCTGAGCCTGTGATTATCTGATTGTCTGATTTTGTGATTCTGGAATTCTCTGATTTTTTTATTCTCTGATTTTGTGATTCTCTGCTTCTTTGGTTCTCTGAGTTTTTGATTCCCTGATTCTGGGATTCTCTGATTCTGGGATTCCCTGATTTTTTGATTCTCTGATTCTGGGATTCCCTGATTTTTTGATTCTCTGATTTTTTTTGATTCTCTGATTTTTTGATTCTCTGATGTTTTGATTCCCTGATTCTGGGATTCCCTGATTTTTTGATTCTCTGATTTTTTTTATTCTCTTATTCTGGGATTCCCTGATTCTGGGATTCTCTGATTTTTTGATTCCCTGATTCTGGGATTCTCTGATTTTTTGATTCCCTGATTCTGGGATTCCCTGATTTTTTGATTCCCTGATTCTGGGATTCTCTACTTTTTCGATTCCCTCCTTTTTGAACTCTCTGCCCTGCTCTTTCTCTCTCCCTCTTCCCCCAGCTCACTCTGCAGTGCACTGCAAGCCCATCGTGGCTCAGGACCAGCTCTACGTGGTGGTTGCCCAGCTTTTTGGGGGCTCCTACATCTACCGCTGGGACACGGCCGTGGACAAATTCATCAAGATCCAGGACATCGACAGCCAGAAAACCCGCAAGCCCAACGACATCGAGGCCTTCCAGATCGAGGGCCACTGGTATTTTGTCATTGCTGACAGCTCCAAGGCCGGTTCCACCAGTCTCTACCACCTCAACCAGAATGGTTTTTACTCCCACCAAGCCCTCCACGCCTGGCACCGCGACACCGACGTGGAATACGTGGAAAACGAAGGGAAACCCCGGTTGATCATCTCCAGCAGCTCCCAAGCTCCCGTCATCTACCAGTGGAATAAGGGCCAGAAGCAATTTGCCCTCCAAGGGGAGGTGGGGGAGATGCTGGACGTGCAGATGGTGAAGCATTTCCAGGTGAAAAAGGAACATTTCCTCTGCCTCAGCCGCTACATCGGGGATTCCAAGGTGGTGAGGTGGGAAGGGCAGCGTTTCCTGGAGCTCCAAACCCTCCCATCCCGGGGTTCCATGGTGATGCAGCCCTTCCTGGTGGGACAAAAGCAGTACCTGGCTCTGGGCAGTGATTTCTCCTTCACCCACCTCTACCTGTGGGAAGAGGAGAAGCAGAAATTCCTCAAGTTTCAGGAGCTTTCCGTCCAAGCCCCCCGGGCGTTCCGGTTCGTTCCCGCTTCCGACGTCCAACTCCTCCTGGCTCCCAGTTTCAAGGCCAACACTTTGGTCTACAGGCACGTGGTGGTGGATCTCAGCCTCTAGGCAGGACACAGAGACCCCCCCCTGCATGCACCCCCTCACCCCCCGTTCCTCACCCACCCCTTCACCCAACCCCGTGTGCCTCAGTTTCCCCTGGGAATTCTCGGGTTCCCCACATCCAGTACCCGGAGCCACCCCTGGGATTCAGGGAAGAGGGTGGGATCCCCTTTGGGATGCAGAGAGGAAGGTGGAACCCCCCCCCTGGGATACAGGGAGGAGGGTGGGATCCCCCCCACCCATGGGATGCAGGGAAGAGGGTGGGACCCCTCCCGGGATGCAGGGAACAGGGTGGGACCCCCCTCTGGGATGCAGGGAAGAGAGTGGGAGCCCCCCCTTGGGATGCAGGGAGGAGGGTGGGATCCCCCCCCAGGATGCAGGAAGAAAGGTGGGACCCCCCCTGGGATGCAGGGAAGAGAGTGGGACCCCCCCCTTGGGATGCAGGGAGGAGGGTGGGACCCCCCCTTTGGGATGCAGGGAAGAGAGTGGGATCCCCCCCACCCATGGGATGCAGGGAACAGGGTGGGATCCCCCCCCCTGTGGGATGCAGGGAACAGGGTGAGACCCCCCCCCTGGGATGCAGGGAAGAGGGTGGGATCCCCCCCACCCATGGGATGCAGGGAAGAGGGTGAGACCCCCCCCTGGGATGCAGGGAAGAGGGTGGGACTCCCCCTCACCCTCTGGGGGGGGTGGTGGCTCTTTCTGCTTGGGGGGTCCTGGTGAGGGGGTTTGGGGAGTGGGGCAGTGGGGGGGCTGGATGGGATGGGCCCCAGGAGAGTGGGATGTTCCCTGGGGTTTGGGGGGGATGGTCCTGGGAGGATGGGATGCTGGAGGTGGGGATGGGATGTCCCAGGGGAGGTGGGATGCTGGAGGCCATGAGGGTATTCCCAGGAGGAAAAGGATGGGATGTCCCAAGGGATGTGGGATGCTGGAGGTGAATGGGATGCTCCCCAGGACAAGGATGGGATATCCCAGGGCAGATGGGATGCTGGAGGTCATGAGGATATTCCCAGATGGACAAGGATAGGATATCCCAGGGGATGTGGGATGCTGGATGAGGGATCCTGGAAATAAATGGGATGTCCCAGGGCAGGTGGGATGCTGGAGGCCATGAGGGTATTCCCAGGAGGAAAAGGATGGGATATCCCAAGGGATTTGGGATGCTGGAGGTGAATGGGATGCTCCCCAGGACAAGGATGGGATATCCCAGGGCAGATGGGATGCTGGAGGTCATTGGGATGCTCCCAGGAGGAAAAGGATGGGATATCCCAGGGGATGTGGGATGCTGGAGGCCATGAGGATATTCCCAGGAGGACAAGGATGGGATATCCCAAGGGATGTGGGATGCTGGAAGTGGATGGGATCCTCCCAGGAGGACAAGGATGGGATATCCCAAGGGATGTGGGATGCTGGAGGTCACTGGGATGCTCCCAGGAGGAAAAGGTTGGGATGCTGGATGGAGGTGGGATGCTGGAAATAGATGGGATGCTCCCAGGAGGAAAAGGATGGGGATGGGATGCTGGACCCCAGGTTTGTTGTGTCCCCCCCCAATAAAGACACCCTGACCCCCCCCTGTCTGCCTCCCCCCTGTGTCCCAGCTCCCACATCCTGGGAGCAGCCCCATCCAGGTCAGGAATGGGAAAGGGTGGGGGGGATTCCCATATTTTAGGGTTGCTCCAGGTCTGTTTTTTTTTTTTGTTTGTTTTTTTGGGGTTTTGTCCCATGCTGTGTCCCCAGGGAAGGGAATCCCAGCTGCACCCCCAGTTTTTCCAGGAGAATATTCCCTTTCCTTTCCCATCCATAAATAGGGATGTGGAAAAGCACCAATTACAGCTCCCAAAGTTCCTCTCCCAGGGAATAAGAGGCACCCCCAGAGCATGGATGGGTTTGGGAAGGAAGCAGTTTGGGTTTTTCCTGCTTTATAGATAAAAATAAAAATAAATTTAAAACAATAAAATAAAAAAGAATAATAAAAAATTAAAAATAATTAAAAATAAAATAAAAATATAAAAAATAAAAATAAATAGAAAATAATTTAAAAATCATAGAATCTCAGGTTGGAAGGGACCTCAAGCATCACCTGGTCCAACCCTTCTCCTCCTATTATTTATTATATATCATAATGTTGTTTATTAACATTTATTCCCACATTTTTCTGGGGTTCCAGCACCTCACTGACCTCCAATTGGAATTTTCCTTGGAAAAAGGAAGGAAAGAGGGAGGCTCCCTCTTTCTAGTCACCTTTTAAACATTGGAACATTGGAATTCCCACTGGGAATTCTCAGTGGCCACTCTTTGCCTTTGGAAGCCAGGAAGGGGGGGGGTCCTGGGGGACACAACACAGAACCCCCCCCCCAAAATGGTGTCCTGGGGGTTCTGCTGGATGAGCAGGGACCTGGGGGGGTTTCCCAGTGGAATGGGAAGTTTTCCCATTGGAGGAGGGGGCTGCAGATTGGGGGGGGAATTGGGCAGAACCCCCCCCCCCTTTCCCAGGGATCCACCTTTAACACTCAGCCTCCTCCCTGCCCCCCCCTCTGGGGTCCCTGATTAAGAGGAACCCCCCTTTGGGGTCCCTGGTTAAGGGAAACCCCCCTTGGGGTTCCTGGTTATGGGGAACTCCCCCTTGGGGGTCCCTGGTTAAGAACCCCCCCCCTTGAGGATCCCTGATTAAGGTTAAGGGTAACCCCCCCTTGGGGTCCTTGGTTATGGGGAACCCCTGCCCTTGGGGTTCCTGGTTATGGGGAACCCCCCCCTTGGGGGTCCTTGGTTAAGGGAAACCCCCCCCCCCTTGGGGTCCCTGGTTAAGAGGAATCCCCCTTTGGGGGTCCTTGGTTAAGGGGAACCCCCCCTTGAGGATCCCTGATTTAACGGGAACCCCCCCCCTTGGGGTCCCTGGTTAAGGGGAACCCCCCCTTGGTGTCCCTGATTAAGGGGAACCCCCCCCTCAGGGGTCCTTGGTTAAGAGGAACCCCCCCTCAGGGGTCCTTGGTTAAGGGAAACCCCCCCCCCGTTGGGGTCCCTGGTTAAGGGGAACCCCACCTTGAGGATCCCTGATTAAGGGGAACCCCCCCTTTGGGTTCCCTGGTTATGGGGAACCCCCCCTTGGGGTCCCTGATTAAGGGGAACCCCCCTTTGGAGTCCCTGGTTATGGGGAACCCCCCCTTGGGGGTCCTTGGTTAAGGGGAACCCCCCCTGGTGCTGGTGTCACAGTGGGGGGGTCTTGGGGTGCAGGAACTTTGGGGGGGCTGCTGGATGTGCTTGTATGGGGGCAACAAAAAAAACCCCTCCCTGTCCCCCCCCCTCCCCAAAACGGGTCTTGAGGCTCCTGCCACCCCCCCCAGCCCTGGGGTGGGGGGCACGTGAGGTCTGGGGGGGCTTTGCCACCCACCCCCTGGACTTGTTGCCCCTCCCTGTGGCTAGCCAGGCTGGGGGGCTGGTAGCCCAGGGTCCCCAAGGAGTTGGGGGGCACGGAGGAAAGGGGGGGGGGGGGGGGGGGGGGGACAGCAGGGGACACCCCTGGTGCAAGGGACAAGGCTGGGGACACGTCCTGGGGGAGGGGGGGTGATCCTTAGGGATTTGTCCCTGCTCCAGGGGAGGGGTTGAGGACAGGTCCCTGGTTTTTGGGGAGCAAGAAGGTGGGGAGGGGGTGGCCACCTCGTTGTGGGGACAACCAGGGGGGGACACGTGGGGTGGGCAGGGCTCATCCTCCCTCCCCAAGGGAAAACTTTTGGGGGGTGTTCCCAGGACAGGGTTGGCCCATTTTTTCCTGGGGGCTTTGGAGCCAGGGTGGAAGCAGCAGAGGGGCAGCACCCCAAAAAGTGGTGGGGGCAGCACCCCAAAAAGGGGCAGGGGCAGCACCCCAAAAAGTGGGGGCAGCACCCCAAAAAGGGGCTGGGGCAGCACCCCAAAAAGTGGTGGGGGCAGCACCCCAAAAAGGGGCTGGGGCAGCACCCCAAAAAGTGGGGGCAGCACCCCAAAAAGTGGTGGGGGCAGCACCCCAAAAAGTGGGGGCAGCACCCCAAAAAGTGGTGGGGGCAGCACCCCAAAAAGGGGCGGGGGCAGCACCCCAAAAAGTGGTGGGGGCAGCACCCCAAAAAGGGTCTGGGGCAGCACCCCAAAAAGGGGCAGGGGCAGCACAGGAGACCAGGATCTCAACACCAAACTTGCTTCTTCACTTGGCTACAACCCCCCCAAGAGTTACTCAGCCCCCAAAGAGTTACTCAGCCCCTCAGGAGCTACTCAGCCCCCCAAGAGATACTCAGCCCTCCAAGAGTTACTCAGACCCTCAAGAGTTACTCAGACCCTCAAGAGTTACTCAGCCCCCCAAGAGTTACTCAGCCCAAGAGATACTGAGCCCCCCAAGAGCTACTCAGCCCCCCAAAAGTTACTCAGCCCCCCAAGAGATACTCAGCCCCCCAAGAGCTACTCAGCCCCTCAGGAGTTACTCAGCCCCTCAAGAGTTACTCAGCCCTCCAAAAGTTACTCAGCCCCCCAAGAGTTACTCAGCCCCTCAGGAGTTACTCAGCCCCCCAAGAGCTACTCAGCCCCCCAAGAGCTACTCAGCCCCCCAAGAGATACTCAGCCCCCCCAAGAGTTACTCAGCCCCTCAAGAGTTACTCAGCCCCCCAAGAGCTACTCAGCCCCCCAAGAGATACTCAGCCCCCCAAGAGTTACTCAGCCCGCCAGGAGCTACTCAGCCCCCCAAGTGTTACTCAGCCCCCTAAGAGATACTCAGCCCCTCAAGAATTACTTAGCCCTCCAAAAGATACTCAGCCCTCCAAGAGTTACTCAGCCCCCCAAAAGTTACTCAGCCCCCCAAGAGATGTCCACAAACAGCATAAAACAGATCCAGATGATTCCAACCCCCTGGGAAAAGCAGGAATCTGCAGCAGGCACCAACCACCCAGACACCTTGCTTGCTGGGAATGCTGTGTTCCTCTGGAATAATTAAAAAAAAAACCCAAAAAACACCTCTGGACTGGACATAACCACTGTGTCCTTGTTGTTAAAGGTTGTGTCACCACCTCCTTGAGTTAGGGCTCCCAGGGGGGGCTTCTTCTCCCATCAACTTCTGTCTCCACGTGGTACAGGACATCTGCCAGGGTGTGCTCCACAACTGCTCCCCAGCCCATGTCACTCATCTGCAGAAGGGATAAAGGCAGTGAATCCTCTCAGGAGCTGCAAAGTGGGACTAAAATTGGGGTTTTTTTCCCCCCCCGTTGTCAGGAGGGAAAAGAAAGAACCAAAAATTCATCCCTTTGCCTCCTAAGGGAGTTTATAACCTGGGAAGAGGAATAAGAGGCCATCTACTGTTAATTAAAGTTATTTGGAAGTGTATTCTAAGATATTTTTTTTATATACACAGGGATTTTATAACCTGGGAAGAGGAATAAGACTCCATCTATTATTAATTCAAGTTTTTTGGGGGTGTAACATGTGCACAGGGGATAAAGGCAGTGACCTCCTCTCAGGAGCTGCAAAGTGGGACTAAAATTGGGGTTTTTTCCCCCCCCGTTTTCAGGAGGGAAAAGAAAGAACCAAAAATTCATCCCTTTGCCTCCTAAGGGAGTTTATAACCTGGGAAGAGGAATAGGAGGCCATCTACTGTTAATTAAAGTTATTTGGAAGTGTGTTTTAAGATATTTTTTTATATACACAGGGAGTTTATAACCTGGGAAGAGGAATAAGACTCCACCTATTATTAATTCAAGTTATTTGGAAGTTTATTTTAAGATATTTTTTTTATATACACAGGGATTTTATAACCTGGGAAGAGGAATAAGACTCCATCTATTATTAATTCAAGTTTTTTGGGGGTGTAACATATGCAGAGGGGATAAAGGCAGTGACCTCCTCTCAGGAGCTGCAAAGTGGGACTAAAATTAGGTTTTTTTCCCCCCCCGTTTTCAGGAGGGAAAAGAAAGAACCAAAAATTCATCCCTTTGCCTCCTAAGGGAGTTTATAACCTGGGAAGAGGAATAAGAGTCCATCTACTGTTAATTAAAGTTATTTGGAAGTGTATTCTAAGATTTTTTTTCTATATACAGGGAGTTTATAACCTGGGAAGAGGAATAAGAGTCCATCTACTGTTAATTAAAGTTATTTGGAGGTGTATTCTAAGATTTTTTTTCTATATATACAGGGAGTTTATAACCTGGGAAGAGGAATAAGACTCCATCTATTATTAATTCAAGTTTTTTGGGGGTGTAACATGTGCACAGGGGATAAAGGCAGTGACCTCCTCTCAGGAGCTGCAAAGTGGGACTAAAATTGGGTTTTTCCCCCCTCACTGTTTTCAGGAAGGAAAAGAACCAAAAATTCATCCTCTGGACTCCTAAGGGAGTTTATAACCTGGGAAGAGGAATAAGGGTCCATCTACTGTTAATTGAAGTTATTTGGAAGTTTATTTTAAGATATTTTTTTTATATATACAGGGATTTTATAACGTGGTAAGAGGAATAAGACTCCATCTATTATTAATTCAAGTTTTTTGGGGGTGTAACATTCATCCCCTTGACTCCTAAGGGAGTTTATAACCTGGGAAGAGGAATAAGAGTCCATCTACTGTTAATTGAAGTTATTTGGAAGTTTATTTTAAGATATTTTTTTTATATACACAGGGATTTTATAACCTGGTAAGAGGAATAACACTCCATCTACTGTTAATTAAAGTTATTTGGAGGTGTATTCTAAGATTTTTTTCCTATATGTACAGGGAGTTTATAACCTGGGAAGAGGACTAAGACTCCATCTATTACTAATTCAAATTTTCTGGGGGTGTAACATGTGCACAGGGGATAAAGGCAGTGACCTCCTCTCAGGAGTGGGACTAAAATTGGGTTTTTTCCCCCTCACTGTTTTCAGGAAGGAAAAGAACCAAAAATTCATCCCCTGGACTCCTAAGGGAGTTTATAACCTGGGAAGAGGAATAAGAGGCCATCTACTGTTAATTAAAGTTATTTGGAGGTGTATTCTAAGATTTTTTTTCTATATATACAGGGATTTTATAACCTGGTAAGACGAATAAGACTCCATCTATTATTAATTCAAGTTTTTTGGGCGTGTAACATTCATCCCCTTGACTCCTAAGGGAGTTTATAACCTGGGAAGAGGAATAAGACTCCATCTACTGTTAATTAAAGTTATTTGGAGGTGTATTCTAAGATTTTTTTTTCTATATATACAGGGAGTTTATAACCTGGGAAGAGGAATAAGACTCCATCTATTATTAATTCAAGTTTTTTGGGGGTGTAACATTCATCCCCTTGACTCCTAAGGGAGTTTATAACCTGGGAAGAGGAATAAGACTCCATCTATTATTAATTAAAGTTATTTGGAAGTGTATTTTAAGATATGTTTTTTATATACACAGGGAGTTTATAACCTGGGAAGAGGAATAAGACTCCACCTATTATTAATTCAAGTTTTTTTGGGGTGTAACATGTGCACAGGGGATAAAGGCAGTGACCTCCTCTAAGGAGCTGCAAAGTGGGACTAAAATTGGGTTTTTCCCCCCCTCACTGTTTTCAGGAAGGAAAAGAACCAAAAATTCATCCCCTGGACTCCTAAGGGAGTTTATAACCTGGGAAGAGGAATAAGAGGCCATCTACTGTTAATTAAAGTTATTTGGAAGTGTATTTTAAGGTATTTTTTTTATATACACAGGGATTTTATAACCTGGTAAGAGGAATAAGACTCCATCTATTATTAATTCAAGTTATTTGGGGGTGTATTCTAAGATTTTTTTCATGTCTGTCCTCTTTGGACACAAAATCTCAACCACCTTTTGTTGAAATGTGCTTTTTGTTTGAGGCTGTCACAAAGGGGAGGCAAAAAAAAAGAAAACTTGTTTACTCACTGGATGGTATGTGATATCCCTGGGTGGATACTTGAAATATGGCCCAAAATTTATAGAAACCTGTGGAAGATATTTGTGGTCAGATCCCAAAAAAAAAAAAAAAAAAAAAAAGAAAACCTCAAACCCATTTCTTTGCCCTCATCCCCTCACCCACCCTGTGAACACATCCTTGGCATGAGTGTTGGTGATTGGATAAAAATCACATCCCAGGTGAGCAGCAGGAGCAGCATTCCAGGGTCACTTCCCTAAAATAATTCCCACCTTTCCTCTCCACTTGCTTGACAAGCTCCCTGCACTGCTAAAACCAGAAGGGACTTTTTGGAAGAAAATTCCTAAGTTCAATTACTCACTGTGCAGCCTTTGTACAAAGAAATTGCAGGGAAATAAACTCCTTCAAAGATGTCTTTAAAGGCAACTCCTTGGTTGGCACCATTCTTGAAGAATATTATCTGGAAAAAGAAAATTAAATGGCTTGGTTTGGGGTTTTTTTTATAAATAAGGGCAACTTCCTGGTGAGTCAGGGAGCAGCCCTCACCAGGGAGCTTCACCAACCTGCCCCTCAGGCCACATAATTAAGGGACAGCAATAAAATGACAAGCAAAAGGAGCAGTTTTAGGCTTGCTGAAGTCACTTTTATTCTTGTTTTAATAAAAGCAGTGTTTCTTGATGAAGAATTAATGAGCATTCTCCCTTTGTGTTCATTAAATGAACACCTACACCAAGCCAGGCCCCCTGCTCAGCCCAAGGTTCTGCATCCACCATTCCTTACCTGGCTTCCAGGTGCTTGCTTCAGGCTCTTCTCTGCTTTGTCCACAAAGTCCTTCTCTTCAAAGTACAAGTAGCTTTTGAATTTGATCAGAGCCTGGAATATTAGAAAAAAAAAAACCCAAAACACTGCAGAAGCAAGCCAGAAAAAAAATTCTTTTTCATTTAAGAGCAGCAGAGCTAGGAGAGGATTTCAAAAAAATATTTAAAAGCCAGGAGGAGAAGATGAAATGAGAGCTGGGCACTCAGCAGTGCAGGCAGAAACATTTTGGGGTGGTTCAGGATGTTTTGTGTTGAAGATCAACACTTTGGATCCAAGCAAAAGCCCAAGTGAGGCCAAAGCAACCTCTGCCTCCCACTTTCCACTGAGCCAAAGCTTCAGCTGAGAGGAACCTCCCAACCTCACCTTATCCTTGTAGGTGTCAGGCAGAGATTTGGCAGTCTCTGTGTCTTCTGGCAGACTGATGTAAAAGCCCAGCACATCCCCCTGCCCATAGCCAGCTGAGTAGTGCTTCCCTATGGATTGGTGAAACTTTGTTCCCTTTTTGCTGCGCCAGGAATAGCTGAATTTGTCATAGCCCAGGGGGGCCTGGAGGTTCCCTGTGGAAATCAACAGGTTTTGGATTGGCACAAGGAGTTAATCAGGAATTACCCAAGCTCATTGCTGCTGCTAGGAGAAATGTTTGGGCTGCAGGGTTAAGGATGAAGGAGCAGAGAGTCCTCCTGCACTGTGCAGCTCGCTCCTGGAGGATTTTTCCCTTCAGAAAAGCAGAGAACACAGAAAACAGAAAGTGGAAGGGACCTCAATAGTTCATGGAGTCCAACCCCCCTCCAGCAGGGACACAGCCAGGTGGGCTTTGGATGTCCCCAGGGATGGAGACTCCACAACCCCCCTGGGCAGCCTCTGCTGCACTCTGAGGTTTTGTTTTGTTTTTTTTTTTTCCTTAGACATAACTTCCCCCAGGAATTTAGATTAAAGAGGGGAAAAACCCTGCTAAGAAATGGTTGGTGAAGTTATTTACCTAAGGGCTGTGACCAGCCCAGTCTGGCAGCTGTGTCTGGAGGCATCTCATCCATGGATATCTCAAAGTACCAGGCTCCTTTCCTGACTCCATGCGAGGCTCTCACCATGGAATAACCCTTCTCCCCAACAACTGTCAGCCTGTCATCAGAAATCTTCAACTGAGGAGCTGAGGGAATCAGAAGAGCAAAGGAGCAGCTCAGGAGTTGAATCCTAAGGTGGCTCTGTTCTGGATTCTCTCAATCAGTTCCTGGACCTTCCTGAGCTGAGGGGCCCAGAACTGGACACAGGACTCAAGCTGTGGCCTCCCCAGGGCTGAGCACAGGGGCAGAATCCCTTCCCTGGACCTGCTGGCCACGCTGTTCCTGAGCCAGCCCAGGATGCCATTGGCCTTCTTGGCCACCTGGGCACACTGCTGCCTCCTCTTCAGCTTCCTGGCAATCCAGACTCCCAGCTCCCTTTCTGCCCCTCTGTGCCCAGCCTGGAGCTCCCCATGGGGTTCTTGTGTTGAACCTCATCCCCTTGGGATCAGCCCAACTCTCCAGTGTGTCCAGGTCCCTCTGCAGAGCCCTCCTGCCTTCCAGCTGATCCACATCCCCCCAGCTCAGTGCTGGCTGTGAATTTACTGATAAGCAGATTTCCAAGTGGACTCATCCATCCCAGTGCCAGAAGATGCTCCCTGGGAAGAGGACTTGGCTGTACAACAACCCCCCCCACTTCTCCACCTCTGTACCTCGGTCGTGCAGGGCCAGGAGGACTCGTTCATAGAGACAGGCTCTGTAGAGGTCCCCAGGGATGGGTTTTCCTGCCCAACAATCCAGCTCCAGCTTTTCTGGGTCGGGAGCGTGGGGATCAGGCTCAGCCAGGATGTAGCGGTACCCGTCCTTGTTGAAGGGATGTTCCAGAGGGTAACCATGAGGGGGTAAACGCTGGGCCGAAAACAGGGGGTCACTGAGAGACAAAAAACCACACAGGTTGACATCTCCAGAGGGTGACAGTTGCCTCACAAGCAACCCAGGACAACCTGGGTGAAGTGGTTGGCTTCCAAAAACCTCGGGGTGAAACGAGCGGCAGCTTTTCCGCTTCAAAATAATTCCTCCTGAGACTTAAAATATTCTGGAAGGATTTCCCCAAAGGCAGGGAGAGCCAGGAGGCAGGAATTTGGCCTTCCACTGGTGTCCCACACCTGGCTATGGATGCTGAACACCTCTTACCTCCTGGTTTTCTTGGCTGTTCCCGTGGTGCCCCCATCCTGCTGCTTGCGCTTGGCTCCCCGGCCCTTCCCACTGCCTCCTGCAGCCATTCCCCCTGAACAGAGAGAGGGGCATCAGAGAGAATCCCTGAGCCTGGAAACCCCCCCAGACAGCAAGGGGTAGAAGCAGGCAAACTAAAAAAAGAAAAAAAAATCACTTTGTGAGCTCAAAAAAAAAAATTTGTGAGTGTTCTTCCACAGCTGCACATCAAACAGAATTTATCGGAGCGGAGCAGAACTCTCATGGAGCTTGGAGTCAATTTTTTTGTTTTTTTTTTTATAATGTCTGAGTTTAGGGTGGAAGCTAAGTCAGATTTCTCAGCAAAGTGGGCTCAGCTCAAGCTTTCCAGGTGAGAATTAAAACTCTTTTCTGGCACCTAAGGATCTCCAGACAGCAGCACTCAGAAAGTGCTCTCCTGGGCTTTCCGGGAGATCCCATTTCCAAGTTTATTTCTGCAAAAGGAGCAGAAAATTCCACCCAAAGCACCCAGGGACACACTGTGCTCCAGGAAGACTCCCAGACAGAGCAGCAATAAGCACTGAAACTCCCCAACTACAGAACAAAACACACCTAAGCTCTGAGGAGAAATGGAAAGCAGGAGAGGTGTTTCTCTGCAGTACTGCCAGGGGCTGAGCAGAGCCCAATTTTTTCCTCCAAAAAATAAAATTACCAGAGGAAAAGCTGGGTGGCAGAGGCCAAACTGGTGGCAGTGGAAGGTTTGAAGGCATTCAGTTTGCAGAGGCATCTTTTTGTCCCACTGTTCCCAAAAGGGTGACTTACCTATTTGTACAGAAAACCAGAATTTTTAGGTACTGGAGACAAACACCTTTACAAATATCAGGGTGTTGCCCTGGCACTGTGGGGGATTCCAACCATTCTAAACACCATATTCTGCACAAATGTGATGTCACCCCAGCTGCATTTGTTGGATTTGGTGCAGGGAAATGTTCAGGCACTCTGGTTTGCCATAATTTTTATTTTTTTTTTGGTCTAAACAGCCACAAAAATCATCCCACAGCTGCACATCAAGCAGAATTTATCGGAGTGGAGCAGAACTCTCATGGAGCTTGGAGTCAATTTTTTTGGGGTTTTTTTTTATAATGTCTGAGTTTAGGGTGGAAGCTAAGTCAGATTTCTCAGCTCGGGGTGGGGTCGGGCCACTTAATTTAGGCATTAAGATCTGAAGACCTTAATCAAGGAAAAATAAAGAATAAAACTTGAAACCAGTCACCTGGGGCAGAATATGGCAATCAGGAGCTTCTAGGTGCTGAAGATTAAAGAGGGAAATTGTTGGTTTGTATTAATTATTGCAATCACATCACATCAGGGCACGTTTTTGGGGTTTAATTGGCTCTAGCTTCTAGGATAATTGAGCAAAAAAAGCTTTGCAAATAAACAATACTTAGGGTTTAGAAGCTGAAATGCAAATATTCACCTCCCAAAGAGGCTCCACCTGTAAGGACAGAAGTGGCACCACAGATCTGTCAATCTCCCAGAAATTAAAACACACAAAAAAAAACCCCAAAACCCAACAACCAGTGCATGAAATGGAGACCACACAGCCTTACACACCTTTGCTTTAAATAAAAAGCCCCAAATACTTCCTAAAAAAATACAGGATAGGTGTTACATAGTGCTAGAAGTAATTCTCAGGAAAACAAGGAATAATTCAGGCTTTTTCCCAGTGCCAGAGGGATGGGGAACCTCATCTGAGTAACACAGGGAAATAATTCAAATTATTCTGGCAAAAAAGTGACAGGTTCACCTCCCTTGCAAGCTGCCTGCCCTGCAGAAGACACCAAGATTCACCAAACTTCACCAAGAAGGTGAATTTTTCTCTCCCCCCACACCCCAAAACCTTTTTTGAAGGAAGAACTTGCCATTTAAGCTCCCACTTGTGGACACAGTGTTGTTCTGCTTCTGGTTGTCATATGCAGGACCAATGTTGGCAAGATCCTGGGAGGGATTGAAACAAAAAAATTAATTATTTAGAGACCTGGGATAACCACCCCACGTGGCCCTGCCCTGGGGGACTCCAACACAACCCAGGCACACACTGTGCTGGGGCCATTTCTTGCTGAGCCCTCAATTTTCTTCCATTTCTCACTCCTTACTTGGTCTAAAAGTCCAAATTTGGGGTAATCTTCTTCTGGGTCTTTACTCCCTGGGTCTGGGTGCTCTTTCACCAAGAAAACATCTCTTTCTTTACACTGAAACAGAGGATTTTGTGTTACACAGGGGGGGCATCACACTAAATTGATTAAAAATGTTTAAATCTCAGCATTTACTGAGTGTGACTTCCCAGACTTTTCACCATTTTGCTCCAAGTCTCAGCCCACACCACCAGAGAAGAGCAGAACCCTCTCCATGGATGGAATTCCAAGTGCTCACCATAGTTTTCACAATATTGTTAGGCCAGGTCATCTTCCCAGGCCTCTGGCGTGTGGTCATGCATTCCCAGTATTTATCAATAAATGGGATAATATCCTGGGGAAAAAAAGAGAAAACTGAGTTTGAAAGAGTGGGTGGGGAATATTTGTTTCAATATTTGTCTCAATATTTGCCTCAATATTTGTTTCAAGATTTGTTTCAAGATTTGTCTCAAGATTTGTCTCAAGATTTGTCTCAAGATTTGTCTCAAGATTTGTCTCAAGATTTGTCTCAAGATTTGTTCCAACTTCCTTCTGAAGAGGAATTTCTTGCTCCTCTCCTTGCTTCCCCACTGAAATCATTCCCAAAGGAATTCCTCCCCCCTCTCCCCTTGATGGTTTTCCCAACATTCCTACCTTATCTTTGGAGAACATGGTTTTTGGGTGCTCATCTTGTGTCCTTGACTGCCAGGTTAAGTTGGCCAAAGCACTAAGGCACATTTCCTTGAGATCTTCCAAAAAAAAAAAAAAAAACCAAAAAAAACCACACCAGAGCTGGAATGAAACTTCCTGGGGAAGCAGGAAGCCAGGGATACCAACCCCACAACCCCCACACTATAAAACAGCAGAGCAAAAAAACCAAAAAAACCCCTCAAAAATCCTCTCCATCCCAACAGCTCTTCCCACACACCTCAGGGAGCTTGGGAGCAGCCAAATTGTTGCTAGTTTGGAGGTTTCTGCAAAGTTTGAGGTGACTTGAGAGAAAAAAAAGCCTTGAGGGTTATCTTGAAGGAAAAAAAATACCTTAAAGAGGGTGTTTGCTGACTTACTTGCTTGTTTTCTTAAAAAATAAGTGTTCCCACTGTGGTGGCAAACATTGCAGTGGAAGCTGTAGTTGGTCATGAAGGGGAGGCACGACCTGGAACAGAGCAAGTTCTGTTGTAAACCTCTCTTTAATTAAAAAATAATTAAAAAAAAAATAACAGTATAGCTGGATTCCTCTTCACAACCTCCCCTGGAATCCCATTTCCTTCCCTCCCAAATTCCCTGCCCAGCTCCAGGCAGGGTTTTACCTACGTGGTGTCAATGCCAAAGGTGTCAGCTGTGAACCACTTGGTGCAAATCCCACACTGCAGCTCAATCTCTCCCAGTTGCCTCCCATTTTCCTCATCCACGGAACCTCCCTGGGCATCCAGGACCTCTGAGCTGTCCCCAGGAGTTTCCTACCAGCAAAGGAAAGGAGGAAAATGGGGTTGGATTCAAGGCAGAGAGGGGGGGGGAAAAAGGTTTGGAACTTGGGCAGAGGGGAAAAAAGGTTTGGAACTTGGGCAGAGGGAAAGAAAGGTTTGGAAATTGGGCAGAGGGGAAAAAAGGTTTGGAACTTGGGCAGAAGGGAAAAAAGGTTTGGAACTTGGGCAGAGGGGAAAAAAGGTTTGGAACTTGGGCAGAGGGGAAAAAAGGTTTGGAAATTGGGCAGAGGGAAAAAAGGTTTGGAACTTGGGCAGAGGGAAAAAAGGTTTGGAACTTACTTGGACAGAGGGAAAAAAAGGTTTGGAACTTGGGCAGAAGGGAAAAAAGGTTTGGAACTTGGGCAGAGGGAAAAAAAGGTTTGGAAATTGGGCAGAGGGGAAAAAAGGTTTGGAACTTGGGCAGAGGGAAAAAAGGTTTGGAACTTGGGCAGAGGGAAAAAAGGTTTGGAACTTGGGCAGAGGGGAAAAAAGGTTTGGAAATTGGACAGAGGGAAAAAAAAGGTTTGGAACTTGGACAGAAGGGAAAAAAAGGTTTGGAAATTGGGCAGAGGGGAAAAAAGGTTTGGAAATTGGGCAGAGGGGAAAAAAGGTTTGGAACTTACTTGGACAGAAGGGAAAAAAGGTTTGGAACTTGGGCAGAGGGGAAAAAAGGTTTGGAACTTGGGCAGAGGGGAAAAAAGGTTTGGAACTTGGGCAGAAGGGAAAAAAGGTTTGGAACTTGGGCAGAGGGGAAAAGAGGTTTGGAACTTGGGCAGAGGGGAAAAAAGGTTTGGAACTTACTTGGACAGAAGGGAAAAAAGGTTTGGAACTTGGGCAGAGGGGAAAAAAGGTTTGGAACTTACTTGGACAAAGGGAAAAAAAGGTTTGGAACTTGGGCAGAGGGGAAAAAAGGTTTGGAACTTGGGCAGAGGGAAAAAAGGTTTGGAACTTGGCCAGGTTGGATTTAAGGGATTTGGGGGTTTTCTCCCCTTCTTCACACACTGAGGGAGCTGGGATGATGGTGAAGATCCAGGGAATTTTGGATTGTAACAACCTCCCCACAGGTTTTCATTTCATGGCAACCCTTCCAGGTTTTCATTTTCCCCCTGATTTTAGCAATTTTGGGGAATCTGAGGATGGATCTGAGCTCAGGCTTTCCCTGTCTGTCACCCAGCAACGTTTTTCCTGGATGAAAGAACAGAATTCCAGCCCTGCCCATGCCACCCCACACCTCCCCATCTCCCCTCTTCCCTTCTGCAGACAAAAAAATAAAATAAAATCAGCACCAAATGCTCAGGAAACCCCCCCAGCCCCCTCCCCAGCCACCTACCAGGGGGTCCTTCCCGTTGGAGGACTCTGTGTCCAGAGCTGTGGTGACATCAGGCAGGGAAGGGTCCCCTCTGGGGGAAGAGAGAGCAGATCCTGGCAGGGACCCCAAGTTCAGCCCTGCCAGAGCAACCTGGGGGGACTGGGAAGGACTGGGAAGCACTGGGAGAGCATATGGCTGTGGACTGGGAGAGATTGGGAAGGACTGGGAGAGCCCACGAGAGATTGGGGATGGACTGGGAGAGCATGGGAAGGACTGGGAGAGCATTGGCGTGAACTGGGAGAGATTGGGAAGGACTGGGAGAGCATGGGGATGGACTGGGAGGGTCTGGGGATGGACTGGGAGAGCATGGGAAGGACTGGGAGAGCCTGGGAAGGACTGGGAGAGCCTGGGAAGGACTGGGAGAGCCTGGGGGTGAACTGAGAGAGCCTGGGAAGGACTGGGAGAGCCTGGGAAGGACTGGGAGAGCCTGGGAAGGACTGGGAGAGCCTGGGGGTGAACTGAGAGAGCCTGGGAAGGACTGGGAGAGCCTGGGAAGGACTGGGCAAGATTGGGATGGACTAGGAGAGCCTGGGGGTGAACTGGGAGAGACTGGGAAGGACTGGGAGAGATTGGGAAGCACTGGGAGAGCATGGGGATGAACTGGGAGAACCAGGGAAGGAATAGGAGAGCACAGGGATAGACTGGGAGGGCCTGGGAGTGGTCTGGGAGAGATTGGGATGGACTGGGAGAGATTGGGGGTGAACTGGGAGAGCATGGGGGAGAACTGGGAGAGCATATGGACGTGGACTGGGAGAAATTGGGAAGCACTGGGAGAGCCTGGGGTGAACTGGGAGAGCCTGAGAAGGAACAGGAGAGCATGGGGATGGACTGGGAGAGACTGGAAAGGACTGGAAGAGCCTGGGGATGGACTGGGAGAGATTGGGAAGGACTGGGAGAGCCCAGGAAAGATTGGGGATGGACTGGGAGAGACTGGGAAACTCTGGAGGTGAACTGGCGGAGCCTGTGAAGGACTGGGAGAGCACGGGGGTGAACTGGGAGAGCATGGGGGAGAACTGGGAGAGCATATGGAGGTGGACGGGGTGAGATTGGGAAGGACTGGGCGAGCCTGGGGAAGGACTGAGAGAAATGGGGAAGCACTGGGAGAGCCTGGGGTGAACTGGGAGAGCCTGGGAAGGAACAGGAGAGCATGGGGATGGATTGGGAGAGACTGGGAAGGACTGGGAGAGCATGGGGATGGACTGGGAGAGCCTGGGGGTGAACTGGGAGAGCCTGGGGGTGAACTGGGAGAGCGCAGGGCCCCCCATAGCCTCAGGGTTCCCAGGGCTGGGTGCGTGAGGGGCGCTGAGGCCCGGGGAGGGCTCAGGGAGGTCCCAGAAGGGCGGGAGCAGCGTACCCGGGGGTCTCGGTGTCCGCAGCGCTGGGTTCGGGCGGTCCCGGGGGTTCGGCGGGGGGAGGTTCGGGAGCGGTCTCGGGGGGTTCGGGGGGAGCAGCAGAGGCCCCGATGGAGCCCGCGGCCGCCGCCATCTTGGGAGCGCGGGGACCGCGCCGTGCGCGCGCCAGTGACGTCAGAGCCCCGCCCGCCTCGATGGCCCCGCCCCCTCCTCCTGTGGCTCCGCCCCCGATGGTTCAGGGGCTCCGCGGCGCCCTCTGCGGGCATCGGGAGGAACTACACCGGGAGAGCGGCACTGCCCGGCGGTGATGTCACCTGCCCTGTCGTGACGTCATCTGCCCTGTCGTGACGTCATCTGCCCTGCTGTGATGTCACCTGCCCTGTCATAACATCACCTGACCTGTCGTGACGATACCTGCCCTGTCATGATGTCACCTGCCCTGTCGTGACGACACCTGACCTGTCATGATGTCACCTGCCCTGTTGTGATGTCATCTTCCCGGTCTTGATGCCATTTGCCCAGTCACGATGTCACTTGCCCAGCAGTGATGTCACCTGCCCTGCCATGATGTCATCTGCACGGCCATGATGTCACCTGCCTGTCTGTGATGTCACCTTCCCTGTTGTGATGTCACCTGCCCTGTCGTGACATCACCTGGCCAAACCCCCAGGAGCTCAGTGAAGGTCTGGCTGGCTCGGTGTCACACGTGTCCCCCCACCCCACCCTGAGCAGGTCCCAGCCCCCCCGAGACCCCCCCAGTGGGTTCCTGGAGGACGCTGTCCCCACGCTGGGGGGTCCCGCGTGAAGATTTCCCACGTTTCCCCCCCACGCCTCTCTCTGGGAGGGCTGTGGAGGGGAGGGGACCCCCCTGCTCGTCTCCTCACACCCCCGGGGGGGCTGGGGACAGCTGTCACACCCAGCCATGTGTCCCCAGGGCCACCCTGGATGGCTCTGCAGAGTTAAAGGCTCCCGGGGGAAGGGTCCCCCCCTCCTCTGTCCTGCTCTGGTGACAGGAGAAGGGGACACCAAGGTGTGGGGGGGTGTCCTGGGGACAATGTCCACCCCTTCCCCAGGTCCGGTTCCTTCTTTAAGGAGCAGGACAGGGTTGCTGCGGGGGGTGCTGAGCCCCCAGGGGTGCCGGGTGCTGGGGACAGCGGTGTCACCGCAGGGCCAGGGGTGGCTGTGCCCCTGCCCTGGCATCGCGGGAGAGCTGGGGGAGAGGGGGGAGGACGAGCCCGGGAGGGAGGGATGGATGGAGAGAGGGATGGGGAGGAGGAGAGAGGGGGAGATGGAGGGATGGAGGGATGGGGGGATGAGGATGGGGACAGAAGGAAAAAAGGGAATGGGGCAGATGGGATGGGATGGCAGAGGGGGGGAGGGGAGGGGGGATGGAGATAGGGACGGAGGGAGGGAGGGAGGGATGGAGCCGGGGATGGAGGGATGGGAAGAGAGACGGGGAGAAGAGGGGAGGGGGCTTTGCCGGGGCCTCCCGGGGCGGCGCTCGGGGCCGCGGTACAAATAGTGCTGCTGCGGGCTGCCCCTCCAGCCATGCGGACCCCGCTGCGCCCCGCACCCGCGCTGCTGCTCAGCGCCCTCGTCCTGCTCCGCGTCACCGCACCCACCCGCGCACCCCCCGGGACACCCACGGGGACACCCACGGGGACACCCATCGTGACACCCCCCGGGACACCGACCCTCGCCGCCCTCCCGCGCTGTCCCCCGCTGATGCTGCAACTGCTCCGTGCCCCCCCGGCCCCGCTCCGCGCCCCCGCAGCCGCTGCCCTCAGCCTCTCCCCGCACGGTGAGTGGAGCCCCGAGAGTCCCCGTCCCGGGACCGACACTGCCCCCGAGCATCCGTGTTTCCGAGGGTCCCTATTCCCGAGCATCCCTGTTCCCGAAGGTCCCTGTTCCCGAGGGTCCCTGTCGTCGGGTCCGATACCGTCCCCTTGTCCCCCTGTCCTGGGACCCGCACTGTCCCCGGGACTGGCGCTGTCCCCATCCATCCCTTTCCTGAGCCCGGCACCCTCCCGGGACTGTCCGCATCCCGGAGCATCCCTGCCCTGGGACCCACCCTGTCCCCACGCACCCTGTCCCGGTGCTCTCGCTGGCTCCGGGGTCTGTCCCGGCTGCTTTCCCCTGACCTCGGTCCCCCGCTGCAGGCAGGGACTGTCCCCTCCCTGCAAAGCCACCGGTCCCTTCACCGTTCCCTTTGGTTTTCAGGCTCGCAGCAGAACGGCTCCCGCTGGGCTCTCTCCTTCGACATGTCCTCGCTTTCCAGCAGCCAGGAGGTGAACCTGGCCCAGCTCCGTGTCCACCTGCCCGGCATTCCCCCTCAGATTTCCCTGGATATCTACCACAGCCGGAGGTGGAGGTGCCGGGGAGGTGGGACCTGCGCCCACCAGCTCTTCCTGGGCACGGTGATGGGTGCCCCCTCTCCCACCCAAAACTCCTGGAAGGTGTTCGAGGTCACCGACCTGCTCCGGTCCTGGCTTCACCAAACGGTGTCCCCCGGGCGGCCCAAGGGAAGGGGGAGGTGGGAGGCGAGCGGCTCGGCCACCCCGGCCACCGTCGCCACTCACTCGCCCACCTCCGGCAACGGGGAGCCAGCCCTGCCCCGGGACGTGAGAGACAGAGTCCTGCTGCTCGTTTTTTCCAAGGATAAGTCTCCAGGAGAACACAGCCTCATCAGGACAGCTGAGAGCTCCAAACACGTCGTGCGTGACAGCGGTTCCCAGGGCGCGGGGTCCCGGCGGCACCGCAGGAACAGGATGGAGAAAGCACGGATCAAAGTGAGCGAGCTTGGAGCCGCTGTCCCGGGAGAAGAGAGCAAATCCCTGTGCCGGAGGGTGGACATGCTGGTGGATTTTGAGCAGACGGGGTGGGGCAGCTGGATCGTCTACCCCAAAAAATACAACGCGTACCGGTGCGAAGGGAAGTGCCCCTCGCCCGTGGATGAGACCTTCAAGCCCACCAACCACGCTTACATCCAGGTAAGAGGGGGGGCTGCTGCCTCCCCCAGACCCCCCAGCACCCCCGGCACCCCCAAGGTGATGCTTTGCCCTTCTCCTCTCTCCTTGCAGAGTTTGTTGCAGCTCTACAAACCCAACCAGGTGCCGTGTCCCTCCTGCTCCCCGGTCAGGATGAGTCCCCTCTCCATGCTCTACTACGAGAAAGGGGAGATCGTCGTCCGGCACCACGAGGACATGGTCATCGAGGAATGTGGCTGCAACTGAGGACAGCTCGTCCCCTGCTGGCAAAGGGGACAACCTCGGGATGCCAAGTGTCCCCCAGGACTGGCCACCCAACTCGCCACCAGCCGGGGCACGCCTGAGCTCTCCCCTGCTCGCCCCGGGGGTTGGTGAAGCTCTGGATGTGCCAGGGGGGGCACGGTGTGTGTGTGTGTCCCCTCCGTGGGTGGCAGGAGCCATCAGACACCTCCTTGTGTCACCTCCACCTGCGCCGGTGGCAGCAGCGCAGGGGTGGGCGCCCGGTGACAACGTTTGGCTGGGGGGCGGTGTGTGCCAGGTGGCCACACGGTGCTGATGGTGGCCACGGGCTCTCAGTCGGACACCGAAGCAACCAGGCCGAGCATCTGCCCTGCCAGGATGTCAGATTTTTACTGTATTTCTATGAAAACTCCGCCAAAATGACAACGAAGTGGTAGCCCAGAGCCCACAGCCCCGGGGGGCAGCAGCAGGCAGGGAGGGGTCCTGGATGGCCCTGGGGGGACAGTCCCCGCCAGGGACCGAAGAAAAATGTCACAACAGACCCTGGGACTCCCACATCCCTCTGCAAAGCATCACCAGGAGCCGGTTGGGTCCGAATGGGTCTGAGGTTCTCCCCTTCCCCCCCCTCCTGCCATCCCTGAACCCTTTGGCTCCCGTTCTGCTTTTCTCGGTGACACCTTGGCTGTGCCCACAGCTTTTCCACCACTCGCTGGACGGAGTGGAGAGGTCGTTGTTCTAAATAATTCATCAATAAATTATATATTATAAAAGTGCCTGGTAGATCCTGCTGGTTCCCACAGCCCGTTTTGGCAGTGCAAGTGATTCCACCTCCCCTCCCCACATCTGCTGCACCCGGGGGCTCTCCCTGCCTCTGCAACAGCACCTGCAGCCTCTGAAGAGGGGATTTTCTGCCTTTATTTACCCCGGGGAGATAAGGGGAAGGGCCGCGAGCTGGTCCTTTGGGTCACACACCCACGGGGTGATGGGGACAGTGCCCGGGGTCTCCACTTCCAGCACGGGGCAGGGGACACATCCCGGGACAGCGAGGGTCGGACCCAGGTCTGGCTGAGTTCATCCCACTGCAAGCCCAGCCGAGGGTCTGGGGTCCCCCAGGGTCCCAGAAGCCGTGGGTGGGGACCCGGCACAAAGTGGGGACCCGGCACAAGGTGGGGACCCCCAGCTGTCCCCCGGTTCCAGGCATCAGGGGAGAGGAACGGGACCGCGGCCACCCCCATCCCAGCTTTCCTGGGACCACCAGCTCCGATCCACATCCCGGCCCGGGTTGATTATTCCCAATCCACATCCCGGCCGGCGGATAAACAAAGGGCGTCTGGTTCCCCCCTGCGCAGCCCCTCCCCTGGCCCGCTCACATCTTTTCCAGCGGTTCACACCGGGACCAGCCCGTCATTAGAGGGTCATTTGCAGGAGCTGTCAGGACCGGGCCGGGCCAGCTTTGGCAGGAGGCAGCCGGGCAGAGAAACCTGGAGATCTGCTGATCGGAATGAAATAAAATGACATTTTTTAAATTTTTCTTCTTCTTGCCTCTCCCACCGCGAAGTCTTGCTGCTCCCTCCCACGGGAGGGTGACACCAGAAGGTTTCGATCCCCCAAAGCCACCAGGTCCTGGATCTCCTCAGGACCCCCCCCTGACCCTCCCCAGACCCCCCCTTTCCCTCCCCCCCCCGTCCATCAGCCCGCTGGCAGCTGTATCTCTGGGATCTCTCCGTCCAGCCTGTCTGAAATCCAGCAGCGGGTTCAAAAGTTGCTCTTGGGAAGAGCCGGGTGAAAAAATAAAGGCTGGAGATTCCAAAGGCATCAGGAAAACATCAAAGCCTGGACGGTGACGATAAAGAGTCAGGGCAAGGTGTCTGGGGCTGTGCAAGGATGGAGAACTCCATCCCATTCCTGCCTCAATCCACATCGGCTGCGGGACAGAGGGACCCAGACACGCAGGGCAATAAATCAGGGACTCCCCCCCCTCACCAGAACCCCTCGGCACCCCAGGACAGGGACACTTCGGGGTGCTGTGACAGCAGGAAGGGGACACAGAAGGTTTGGCACAGCCCAGCCCCACTCTTGCCTCTCAGGAGCCAGAAGGGATTGGGGTTTTTTTTTTGCTACGGTTTCTTAGAGCTGAAGTCCCAACCTGGAGTCCTGGGGCACCTCACTGCCCCCCCAAAAGGGGTTGGGGGGTCCCTGCTTTAAAAGGTTTTAACACCCGTGCATGTTGGGGTGGGAAGGATGGAGCCTTCCCCACGCAGGGAAGGTTTTATGGCTCCCAGGGGGTGTTTTATTGGCTTTTTGGGGTTTTTTATGAGCGTGGGGAAGGCTGGGATGAGGATGAGGAGCTGTGCCCCTTGCCTGCCCCCCACCCCAAGGGGTCCGATCCTCCCAGCCCCCCAAAACCCAGCGGGAGGATGGGGTGGTGGCAGCCACCAGCGCAGCCACCAACCTGTGTCCAGGGCCAGAGCAGGGGCAGGGAGGGACCATTGGGCACCTTTCGGCTCCCGGGATATAAAAATGGGAATAAACAAGCCCGAAATGTTGATCAAAGGGGGAATCGCACAAACGTGGGGCAGCAGCACCAGCAGGATCGGGTCGGGTCGGGTTTGGTGTCCCCCGGAGCAGGAGGAAAAGGGGCAGGGATAAAAAATGCAAAGAGCAAAAGCAACACTTGTCCCTCAGACCTCCCCGGAGCATCCCAGCTGTGGGAAACCCCCCCTCGCCCCCCCTCCACACCTCCAGGCAGCTCCCGGCAGCTCTGAGGCCAAGGGGGAGGCGAGGAACAAATCCTGCTGAGAAGAGAAAAGCTTGGGCAAGCCCGGAGGATGAGGGAGAAGGACCCAAAACTGGGGTGCAGGGTGGGAGGTGGATGGGAAGCAGCGAGCAGGGGAGGCTGAGACCGCTCCGGAGTGCAGGAATCCCAGGAAAAAGCTTGGGATAAATTGGAGCAGATACCCAGAAGTGTCAGCTCGCCTGTCCATGGCCTTGGGGCCCCACATCGGGAATCCTGAGCCTCCTGGACCCCCCCTGCCACCTGGCTGGGTGCTTCACAGGGTGCTCTCCCTCCCTCGTTCCCTCATTCCCTCGGGATTATCGGCTCGGAATCGCTGTGGAAGGCACCTGGAGCTTTGATGCTCCCCCCAAAAATCTGCATAAACCCAGAGATCCCCATGCAAAGCTGTGACGGACAAAATAGTTCACACCTAAACACTTGGGACCTTCTGAGCAGGGAGGGTGGGAGGGGAGGGGAATTTTAAAAGCAGAGCTTGGAAAAGCTGACACTCCCGAAAGAACCAGGTGGTTGCTTTGTACCGACAGAAACCTCCCCCCCTCTCCTCCTCCTCCTCTCAGCACCACGAGGCTCCTGTGGGTCAGAAACTCACTGAAAAAGAAGAAGAAAATAAAATTTAAAAAGGAAATAAAAGAAAAGGAAATAAAAAAAGGGAAGGGAAGGGAGGGGAAGGGAAAAAGGGGAAGGGAAGGGGAAAAGGGAAGGGAAAAAGGGAAGGGAAAAATGGAAGGGAAAAAGGGAAGGGGAAAAGGGAAGGGAAAAAGGGAAAGGGAAGGGAAGGGGAAAAGGAAGGGAAAAAGGGAAGGGGAAAAGGGAAGGGAAAAAGGGAAGGGAAAAAGGGAAGGGGAAAAGGGAAGGGAAGGGAAGGAAAGGGAAAAGAAGAAAAAAGAAAAGAAAAGAAAAGAAAAGAAAAGAAAAGAAAAGAAAAGAAAAGAAAAGAAAAGAAAAGAAAAGAAAAGAAAAGAAAAGAAAAGAAAAGAAAAGAAAAGAAAAGAAAAGAAAAGAAAAGAAAAGGAAAGAAAAGGAAAGAGAAAAAGAAAAAGAAATAGGAAAGGAAAACGGAAAAGGAAAACCCAGAGAGGCTGAAACCATCGGGGTGACCCCGCAGGAGGGGGATGAGGGGCTCAGGATGGGTCAGCACCTCGCCCCCCACCCAAACCTCTCCCCCCCGGGGTGTTAAAGCTTCGGAGGAGGTTTTAGGACGAGGTTTTTTACCCTCTGCTGCCTACCCAGAGCCTTCCCCCCACATTTCAGCCCCCGTGGTGGTTGGGGCAGAGCAGGAAAATCGAGCCCAGAGCCTGAGGTGCAGAGACCTCCCCAGGGGAGGGTTTTTTAGTCACCAGTTTGGGACAAATTCACATCAAATCCTCTTAAACCCAAACCTGCTGCTGAGCTCCCCTTGAAAAACCCAAGCTGGGGGGGGCTCTGAGGACACAGGGACACAAAACACTGCTTGGCACGACGGAACCACCCAGCAGAACCGTTTGGATCGGAAAACAGGAGGCCGGGAGGCAGTGTTCCAGCACCTCCTCTCCCGACACGTATCGCGACAGAACCCCCTCTCCGGCAGCTGCAAGGTTGGCCAAGTGACACCGCCCCAAGGCCATCGACTTGGATGTGTTCCCATTAAGGTTTCAGAGAAACACTTCAGATCTTATCTTTAAAAAAAAAAAAAAAAAAAAACAAAAAAAAACCCAGCCCTTGCTTTGTTGTGTTACTCATTAGCGAAGCCTCGGCGCTCATCGTGTCGCAATTGAGCTTAATTAGCAGGTGTTTAAGAGGCTCTCCAGCCCGCTTGATGAGGGCAGACACTCATTGTCTCTTAGGAAGGTCACCTCCAGCCCAGGTCACCTCCTAATCTGCATCCTGCCCCTTCCCGGAGTCCCAAAATCAGGGAATTTTGGGTGGGAAGGGACCCCCCAAGCCCTCATCTACTCCAGCAGAGCAAAAATGGAAATAATTGCTCTGGGGAGGGCAGGTTGATGCCTTCATCTGTCCCCCACAGAAAAAAAAAAAAAAAAAAAATATTGCCAGGAAGCTGAAGAGGAGGCAGCAGTGTGCCCAGGTGGCCAAGAAGGCCAATGGCATCCTGGGCTGGCTCAGGAACAGCGTGGCCAGCAGGTCCAGGGAAGGGATTCTGCCCCTGTGCTCAGCCCTGGGGAGGCCACAGCTTGAGTCCTGTGTCCAGTTCTGGGCCCCTCAGCTCAGGAAGGAGCTTGAGGTGCTGGAGCAGGTCCAGAGAAGAGCAAGGAGGATCCCTGGGAAGGGATCCAGCAGAATTCCTGTGAGGAAGGGCTGAGGGAGCTGGGGGTGTTGAGGCTGGAGAAGAGGAGGCTCAGGGGAGACCTCATCACTCTCTCCAACTCCCTGAAAGGAGGTTGGAGCCAGGGAGAGGTCGGGCTCTGCTCCCAGGCAACTCTCAGCAAGACAAGAAGCCATGATCTTAAGAATTTTTTCCTAATATCCAACCTAAACCTCCCCTGGCAGAGCTTTAGCTCTGCCAGGGGAGGTTTAGGTTGGATATTAGGAAGAAATTCTTTACAGAGAGGGTGCTCAGCCATTGGAATGGGCTGCCCAGGGAAGGGGTGGATTCTCCATCCCTGGAGATATTTCAAAAGAGCCTGGATGTGGCACTCAGTGCCATGGGCTGGGAACCACGGGGGGAGTGGAGCAAGGGTTGGACTTGATGAGCTCTGAGGTCCCTTCCAACCCAGCCCATTCCAGGATCCTATCAAGGCTTCCAGATTAAAATTCCCCTCTTAAATCCAGACTGAGAAGCCCCTCAACCTTCCCAGGGCAGGGGGGATGGGGCTGGGAGCAGCCTGGGATGGTGGGAATGGTCCTGTCCCTGCAGGAATGTTGGAACTGGAGGGGTTTTTAGGTCCCTTCCACCTCAAAACCATTCTCTGAATTTATCTGGGGGGTGCCCAGGCCCAGGTTGGGGGTTTCTTGCTGGAATGAAGCTCAGAATCCACATTTATTGCATGAATCTCCCTAGCAGGAGACTCAAAGATGATTTTTATTTCTCCCTTATATTGCATTTCTGGTTTATTTTAAATTTTTTTTTTTACAGTATTAAAATGATGAACGAAAGCACAGAACTGAAACCAAACCCCCCAAAAAAAACCCCAAATCATTGAGAGTGTCTCCTCCCATCATCAGCAGGGGCTGCAGCCACAGGAGAGGCTCTGTCCTGGTGAGAAGGACACTGTTCCCAGAGGGAAAAAAAAAAACCCCACAGCTTTTCCCAGGAAGCAGGAAGGCACTCGAGGCTTGGGCTGCTTTGAAGCCTGGCTGGTGGGAATCCTCAGGATAAGGTCCTGGTTTTTCACTGGAGCAGCATTCCCAAGGCTTTAGATGTCCATGTCAAACTGCTCTTCCTCAGCTGGAAGGTGAGACAAAGGAAAAAAAAAAGAAGGAAGGAAAAAAAAAAGAAGGAAGGAAAAAAAAAAGAAGGAAGGAAAAAAAAAAGAAGGAAGGAAAAAAAAAAGAAGGAAGGAAAAAAAAAAGAAGGAAGGAAAAAAAAAAGAAGGAAGGAAAAAAAAAAGAAGGAAGGAAAAAAAAAAGAAGGAAGGAAAAAAAAAAGAAGGAAGGAAAAAAAAAAGAAGGAAGGAAAAAAAAAAGAAGGAAGGAAAAAAAAAAGAAGGAAGGAAAAAAAAAAGAAGGAAGGAAAAAAAAAAGAAGGAAGGAAAAAAAAAAGAAGGAAGGAAAAAAAAAAGAAGGAAGGAAAAAAAAAAGAAGGAAGGAAAAAAAAAAGAAGGAAGGAAAAAAAAAAGAAGGAAGGAAAAAAAAAAGAAGGAAGGAAAAAAAAAAGAAGGAAGGAAAAAAAAAAGAAGGAAGGAAAAAAAAAAGAAGGAAGGAAAAAAAAAAGAAGGAAGGAAAAAAAAAGAAGGAAGGAAAAAAAAAGAAGGAAGGAAAAAAAAAAGAAGGAAGGAAAAAAAAAAGAAGGAAGGAGGAAGGAGGAAGGAGGAAGGAGGAAGGAGGAAGGAGGAAGGAGGAAGGAGGAAGGAGGAAGGAGGAAGGAGGAAGGAGGAAGGAGGAAGGAGGAAGGAGGAAGGAGGAAGGAGGAAGGAGGAAGGAGGAAGGAGGAAGGAGGAAGGAGGAAGGAAGAAGGAAGAAGGAAGAAGGAGGAAGGAAGAAGGAGGAAGGAAGAAGGAAGAAGGAAGAAGGAAGAAGGAAGAAGGAAGAAGGAAGAAGGAAGAAGGAAGAAGGAAGAAGGAAGAAGGAAGGAAGAAGGAAGGAAGAAGGAAGGAAGAAGGAAGGAAGAAGGAAGGAAGAAGGAAGGAAGAAGGAAGGAAGAAGGAAGGAAGAAGGAAGGAAGAAGGAAGGAAGAAGGAAGGAAGAAGGAAGAAGGAAGAAGGAAGGAAGAAGGAAGGAAGAAGGAAGGAAGAAGGAAGGAAGAAGGAAGGAAGAAGGAAGGAAGAAGGAAGGAAAAAAGAAGGAAAAAAGAAGGAAAAAAGAAGGAAAAAAGAAGGAAAAAAGAAGGAAAAAAGAAGGAAAAAAGAAGGAAAAAAGAAGGAAAAAAGAAGGAAAAAAGAAGGAAAAAAGAAGGAAAAAAGAAATCAACACAAGTCCTCAAAGTTTCACAGTTAAAACCAAATAATCCACGAAATAAACAATCTTAGCCCTAAGCTATTAAAGAAAGAACTGGAGAAAAGCACCTCAGACAAGGAAAATGGGGGAAAAACTGATTAAAAACCTCTTTAGCCTCTGCCTTGCTCTTGGAAGCCTCAGCTGAACCCCCTGAGGACACCACTGGGCAGGGGGTAGGTGACAAACACAGAGCAGGTGTCACATCCCAGCCCCAGAAATTATTGGGCTGTGGCCAGCAGAGAGGCCTCAGTGTCAAGGAAAAAATCAAAAGGAAATTAGAACCCCCTGAGCAAGTCCTGCTCTGAATGGTAAGCTGATAGTTTTTATTTTTATATTTTTTTAAAATGCAAAGCAGCTGCAGAACAGTCCTGGGCAGAGCAAGACAGCAGCAGCTGCACCCAACTCAATTAATGGGGCAATTAATCCAGCAGCAGTTTCCCCAAATTGATGAGAATTAAGTGATTACAACCAATTATATTTAATAAAAATTAAAGAAAAAAAAAAAAAGCAAACCACCACAATCCTGGGGACCACGGGCACCTAATGCCCAGAGAAAGGGATGCAAGGAGGTTTAAACTGAATATTTGTCACTGAAAGGGTTTTCAAACATTGGAATTTAATAAAAATTTTAAAAAAAAAGGAAACCACCACAATCCTGGGGATCATGGGCACCTAATGCCAGGAGAAAAGGATGCAAAGAAGTTTAAACTGAATATTTTGTCACTAAAAGGGTTTTCAAACATTGGAATTTAATAAAAATTAAAAAAAAAAAGGCAACCACCACAATCCTGGGGACCACGGGCACAGGAGAAAGGGATGCAAGGAGGTTTAAACTGAATATTTTGTCACTAAAAGGGTTTTCAAACATTGGAATTTAATAAAAATTTCAAGAAAAAAAGGAAACCACCACAATCCTGGAGACCATGGATACCTAATGCCAGGAGAAAGGGATGCAAGGAGCTTTCAGCTGAATATTTTGTCACTAAAAGGGTTTTCAAACATTGGAATTTAATAAAAATTAAAAAAAAATAAACAAAAAAAACCCCACAAAATCAAACCACCACCACAATCCTGGAGACCACGGGCACCTAATGCCCAGAGAAAGGGATGCAAGGAGGTTTAAACTGAATATTTTGTCACTAAAAGGGCTGAGGGAGCTGGGGGTGTTGAGGCTGGAGAAGAGGAGGCTCAGGGGAGACCTCATCACTCTCTGCAACTCCCTGAAAGGAGGTTGGAGCCAGGGGGGGGTTGGGCTCTTTTCCCAGGCAACTCTCAGCAAGACAAGAGGGCACAAGAGGTCTCAAGTTGTGCCAGGGGAGGTTTAGGTTGGACATTAGAAAGAATTTCTTTCTGGAGAGGGTGCTCAGCCATTGGAATGGGCTGCCCAGGGAAGGGGTGGATTCTCCATCCCTGGAGATATTTCCAAAGAGCCTGGATGTGGCACTCAGTGCCATGGGCTGGGAACCACGGGGGGAGTGGAGCAAGGGTTGGACTTGATGAGCTCTTGAGGTCCCTTCCAACCCAGCCCATTCCAGGATTCTATCCAGGCTTCCAGATTAAAATTCCCCTCTTAAATCCAGACAGAATTCCTTCTGAGAAGCCCCTCAACCTTCCCAGGGCAGGGGGGATGGGGCTGGGAGCAGCCTGGGATGGTGGGAATGGTCCTGTCCCTGCAGGAATGTTGGAACTGGAGGGGTTTTTAGGTCCCTTCCACCTCAAAACCATTCTCTGAATTTATTTGGGGGGTGCCCAGGCCCAGGTTGGGGGTTTCTTGCTGGAATGAAGCTCAGAAGCCACATTTATTGCATGAATCTCCCTAGCAGGAGACTCAAAGCTGGGTTTTCAAACATGGGAATTGTTTGAATTGTGGTGGAATCCCCAAATCTGGAGCTATTTAAGAGGATCTGGTCCTCAGGGATATGATCCTGAAGGTCTTTCCCAGATTAAACACCCTCTGGATTTGCTCCAGAGCCCAGCGGTGCGACGGGTGTCGATTTTTTATTTTTATTTTTATTTTTTTTTAAGTTTTTTTGGGTTTTTTTCCTCTCACCTGTGTTTGCTTTCTCATCACAGCTCTGGATGTGGTTGTTCTCAACCTTCAACTCCTCCACCACGGGGCTGGTGACCCCTGGAATGTCCGGGAGGTCTGAGGGAGGAGTTTTGGCACCGGGAGAATTCCGACAATCCATCAAAAATTTCCGGTCATAAATGATCCTGGTACCTGGGGGGAGGGAAGGACACCAGGATCAGGTTGGAGGAGTCCAGCTGGGTGACCTCCAGAGCTGGAAAATCCTCTCCCACCTCAGCTGTTGTTGTTAAACATCAGGTGTTATGAGCAGGAGTTGCTATCGGCTGCTCTTGGCACTCGTCTGGTTGTTCCCAGAATCCCAGATTTGAAGGAAAAAAAAAAAAAGAAGGAAGAAGGAAGGGGGAAGGGAAAAGGAAGGAAGGGGACAGAAAAAAGAAAGGAAGGGGACAGAAAAAAGAAAGGAAGGGGACAGAAAAAAGAAAGAAAGGGGACAGAAAAAAGAAAGAAAGGGGACAGAAAAAAGAAAGAAAGGGGACAGAAAAAAGAAAGAAAGGGGACAGAAAAAAGAAAGAAAGGGGACAGAAAAAAGAAAGAAAGGGGACAGAAAAAAGAAAGAAAGGGGACAGAAAAAAGAAGAAAGGGGACAGAAAAAAGAAAGAAAGGGGACAGAAAAAAGAAGAAAGGGGACAGAAAAAAGAAAGAAAGGGGACAGAAAAAGGAAAGGGGACAGAAAAAGGAAAGGGGACAGAAAAAGGAAAGGGGACAGAAAAAGGAAAGAAAGGAAAAATAAATAAATAAAAAGGAGGAAAAATAAATAAATAAAAAGGAGAAAAATAAAAAGGAGGAAAAATAAATAAAAAGGAGGAAAAATAAATAAAAAGGAGGAAAAATAAATAAAAAGGAGGAAAAATAAATAAAAAGGAGGAAAAATAAATAAAAAGGAGGAAAAATAAATAAAAAGGAGGAAAAATAAATAAAAAGGAGGAAAAATAAAGAAAACAAAAAGAAAAAAGAAGCTCTTGAAGCATGAGGAAGGCCCTGGGGGCTCCAGGACCCAGAGCCCTCCCCCAGCACTCAGAAAAAGCAGAAAATGGAATTAATTTCTGCATTTGAAGGCTCCTTCCCCACTCTGCTGGGGGCTGAGGGCTGAGGCAGACCCAGTGCACTCCTCCTCCTTCCTCCTCCTCCTCCCGTTATCCAACCTCTCCCAGCAGGAATTCCTGGAGAGGGAACACCAGGAATTCCTGGTTAACCAGAGCCCAGCTGCTCCCTTGGCCCAGACACCCCCAGGATTTCTAGGAATGCCACTGAACTGCTCCTTGGGAAAAGGGATTGGGTTGGAAAAACCCCGGAAGGAAAGGAATCCCTCAGGGGATCCCAGGAAATAGCAGGAAAAACCTCTCCAGGCTCGGCCTCTGACTGCTCGGCTCCTCCTCAGAAATTCCCTGGAAAGTGTTAAAGAAAAGGACACAGGGAAGAAACTCCTGGGAATTTCAATATCTCTGGCTCCAGGGAATCCCAAGATCCCGGGAATCCCTCTCCTGGGACAAGAGGGTTTGGTTTATAAAGCCAGGAGGTGACATTTCCATGAATCCTCAGGAGTTCCTTTCCCGGGATCCAAAGGGAAACCTGAGAGCTGCGCCCTGGATTTCCAGGGATGGCTTAAAATTCCTTGGAAGGCTCCGAGGGGAGGATGGGGCTTCCCAGAATTCCAGCTCCTGGCCCAAGGATCAGGAGCCTCTGGCAGTCGGAGAAATGAAAAGGAAGGAAGGAAAAATGAAAAGGGAGGAAGGAAAAATGAAAAGGGAGGAAGGAAAAATGAAAAGGGAGGAAGAAAAATGAAAAGGGAGGAAGGAAAAATGAAAAGGGAGGAAGGAAAAATGAAAAGGGAGGAAGGAAAAATGAAAAGGGAGGAAGGAAAAATGAAAAGGGAGGAAGGAAAAATGAAAAGGGAGGAAGGAAAAATGAAAAGGGAGGAAGGAAAAATGAAAAGGGAGGAAGGAAAAATGAAAAGGGAGGAAGGAAAAATGAAAAGGGAGGAAGGAAAAATGAAAAGGGAGGAAGGAAAAATGAAAAGGGAGGAAGGAAAAATGAAAAGGGAGGAAGGAAAAATGAAAAGGGAGGAAGGAAAAATGAAAAGGGAGGAAGGAAAAATGAAAAGGGAGGAAGGAAAAATGAAAAGGGAGGAAGGAAAAATGAAAAGGGAGGAAGGAAAAATGAAAAGGGAGGAAGGAAAAATGAAAAGGGAGGAAGGAAAAATGAAAAGGGAGGAAGGAAAAATGAAAAGGGAGGAAGGAAAAATGAAAAGGGAGGAAGGAAAAATGAAAAGGGAGGAAGGAAAAATGAAAAGGGAGGAAGGAAAAATGAAAAGGGAGGAAGGAAAAATGAAAAGGGAGGAAAAATGAAAAGGGAGGAAAAATGAAAAGGAGGAAAAATGAAAAGGGAGGAAAAATGAAAAGGAGGAAAAATGAAAAGAGAGGGAAAAATAAAAAGAAAGGAAAAATAAAAAGAAAGAAAAAATAAAAAGAAAGGAAAAATAAAAAGAAAGGAAAAATAAAAAGAAAGGAAAAATAAAAAGAAAGGAAAAATAAAAAGAAAGGAAAAATAAAAAGAAAGGAAAAATAAAAAGAAAGGAAAAATAAAAAGCCAGGACATAAATGGGTCCTTCCCAGGGTTTTCCCAACTTTTTCCCAGGTTCTTCTCCTCTCTGGAGAGGAGCAGAGAGCCCCCCCTGGTGCACCCCCATAGTGAACCCCATGGCCCTGGTGAACCCCAAGGTGCACTCCATGGTGAACCTCATGTCCCTGGTGCACCCCATGTCCCTGCTGAGCCCCATAGTGCACCCCATAGCCCTGGTGCACCCCAAGGTGAACCCCATGGCCCTGCTGAACCCCAAGGCACTGGTGAACCTCATGGCACTGGTGAAACCCATAGTGCACCCCACGGCCCTGGTGAACCCCAAGGTGAACCCCATGGCCCTGCTGAACCCCAAGGCACTGGTGAACCTCATGGCACTGCCGAACCCCACAGTGCACCCCACGGCCCTGGTGAACCCCAAGGGGAACCTCGTGGCTCCACTGCACCCCAAGGCACTGGTGCACCCCCTGGTGAACCCGAGGTGCACCCCAGCCCTGGTGCAGGTGTGGGGGTGCCCAGGTGCCAGGAGGGGCTGGGCCAAGGTCACCCCGGGGGCTCCTCCAGGCTGAGTCCTGGCCCGGTGCCAAACCCCAAATCCAACCTTAAACAATTCCTTTTTTTTCCTTAAAACATTTCTACACCCCCTAAACCCAAGTTTCTAATTATTCCTTTTTTTTTCCTACACCCCCCAGCTTTACACTGTTCCTTTTTTTTCCTCAAATTATTCCTAAACTCCCAAACCCAAGTTTTAAATTATTCCTAAATCATTCCCACGCCCCCAAATCCAAGTTTCTTATTATTCCTAAATATCATTCCTAAACTCCCCAAATCCAAGTTTTAATTATTCCTTTTTTTTCTTAATCATTCTTATACCCCCAAACCCAAGTTTTTATTCCTTTTTTTTTTCCTTAAATCATTTCTAAACCCTCAAATCCAAGCTTTAAACAATTCCTTTTTTTTTTCCTTAAAACATTTCTACACCCCCCAAATCCAAGTTTTATTCCTTTTTTTTTTCCTTAAATTATTCCTACACCCCCCAAACCAAGTTTTTAATTATTCCTAAATATCATTCCTAAACTCCCAAATCCAAGTTTTTAATTATTCCTTTTTTTTCATTAAATCATTCCTACACCCCCAAGCCCTAAACTATCCTTTTTTTCCTTAAATCATTCCTGCACCCCCCAAATCCAAGCTTTAAGTTATTCCTAAATCATTCCTAAACTCCCCAAATCCAAGTTTTTAATTATTCCTTTTTTCTTAAATTATTCCTACACCCTCCAAATCCAAGTTTTAAATTATTCCTAAATCATTCCTACACCCCCAAGCTTTAAACTATTCCTTTTTTTCCTTAAATCATTTCTATACCCCTCAAATCCAAGATTTATTATTCCTAAAAATCATTCCTAAACTCCCCAAATCCAAGTTTTTAACTATTCCTTTTTTTCCCCCTCAAATCATTCCCACACCCCCCAAACCCAAGTTTTAATTATTCCTTTTTTTTCCTTAAATCATTTCTATACCCCTCAAATCCAAGCTTTAAACTATTCATTTTTTTCCTTAAACCTATTCCTACACCCCCAAACCCAAGTTTTTAATTATTCAAAAATATCATTCCCACACCCCAAATCCAAGTTTTAATTATTCCTTTTTTTTTCCTTAAATTATTCCTACACCCCCAAACCCAAGTTTTTTATTATTCCTAAATATCATTCCTAAACTCCCCAAATCCAAGTTTTTATTCTTTTTTTTTCCTTAAATCATTCCCACAACCCCAAATCCAAGATTTAATCTATTTGTTTTTTTTTCCTTAAATCATTCCTGCACCCCACCAAATCCAAGCTTTAAATTATTCCTAAATATCATTCCTAAACTCCCCAAACCCAAGTTTTAATTATTCCTTTTTATTCCTTAAATCATTCCCACACCCCCCAAACCCAAGTTTTTAATTATTCCTTTTTTTTTCCTTAAATCATTTCTAAACCCCTCAAATCCAAGCTTTAAACTATTCCTTTTTTTCCTTAAATTATTCCTACACCCTCAAACCCAAGTTTTAATTAATCCTTTTTTTCCTTAAATCATTCCTGCACCCCCAAATCCCAAGCTTTAAATTATTCCTAAATCATTCCTAAGCTCCCAAGTTTTAGTTATTCCTTTTTTTCCTTAAATCATTCCTAAGCTCCCCAAATCCAAGTTTTTAATTATTCCTTTTTTTTTCCTTAATCATTTCTAAACCCCTCAAATCCAAGCTTTAAACTATTCCTTTTTTTCCTTAAATTATTCCCACACCCCCAAACCCAAGTTTTTAATTATTCCTAAATATCATTCCTAAACTCCCCAAACCCAAGTTTTTAATTATTCCTTTTTTTTTTTTCCTTAAATCACCCCCAACATCCAACCTTTAAACAATTCCTTTTTTCCTTAAATCATTCCCACACCCCCCAACCCAAGCTTTAAATGATTCCTTTTTTTTTTCTTAATTTTTTTTAAATTATTCCTCTCTTTTTTTTGCCCCTGTAGAGGAGCAAAATAAATAAAATAAAAACCCAAGCAAAGCCCTGACGTGTGGCTCCTTGTTCTGGCTGCACTTCAAGTCCAGTTTCATCATCCCAGCCCCAGGGGAGGTGTCCAGAAAATTCTTGGAAGGCTGGAAAAAAATAATCCCAAGGCAGCTGCTGTGCCAGGAAAAAACCCTCGAAAGGAAAAATGATCCCAAAAAACCCCACGGGGCAAGGGGGGAGGAAATACCCCCCCCCCCCCCCCAACTCCTCCAGGTTTTGTTCTTCTGGTTTGAGACCCTCAGGGCTGTAAATCCATTTCTGGAGGAAAAAAAAAAAAAGGGGGGGAAAAAAAAAAAGGGGGGAAAAAAAAAAAAAGGGGGGAAAAAAAAAAAAGGGGGGGAAAAAAAAAAAGGGGGGGAAAAAAAAAAAGGGGGGGAAAAAAAAAAAGGGGGGGAAAAAAAAAAAGGGGGGGAAAAAAAAAAAAGGGGGGGAAAAAAAAAAGGGGGGGAAAAAAAAAGGGGGGGAAAAAAAAAAAAGGGGGGGGAAAAAAAAAAGGGGGGGAAAAAAAAAAAGGGGGGGAAAAAAAAAGGGGGGGAAAAAAAAAGGGGGGGAAAAAAAAAGGGGGGAAAAAAAAAAGGGGGGGAAAAAAAAAGGGGGGAAAAAAAAAAGGGGGGGAAAAAAAAAGGGGGGAAAAAAAAAGGGGGGAAAAAAAAAGGGGGGAAAAAAAAGGGGGGGAAAAAAAAAGGGGGGAAAAAAAAGGGGGGAAAAAAAAGGGGGGAAAAAAAAAGGGGGGAAAAAAAAAGGGGGGAAAAAAAAGGGGGGAAAAAAAAGGGGAAAAAACAAGGGGAAAAAAAAAAGGGGAAAAAAAAAGGGGAAAAAAAAAAGGGAAAAAAAAAAAGGGAATCATCCCCCCACCACACACACACAGAGGTCTTTCCAGCTGAAGCTTGGGAACAAGGAAAAAAAACAATGAGGGAAATGCCAAAGATTAAAAAAAAAAAAATGAAAATTAAAAAGAAAATAAGAATAATTTAAAAATAAAAATAATTTTAAAATAAAATGAAACTAAAAATAAAATGAGTAGAGAGAGTAAAGAGAGTAAAGAGAGTAAAGAGAGTAAAGAGAGTAAAGAGAGTAAAGAGAGTAAAGAGAGTAAAGAGAGTAAAGAGAGTAAAGAGAGTAAGAGAGTAAAGAGAGTAAAATAAAATAAAATAAGTAAAAAGAGTAAATAAAATAAATAAAATATAAAAATAAAAATAAAATATAAAAATATAAAAATAAATAAAAATAAAATATAAAAATAAAATAAATAAAAAAATAAAAATAAAAAATAAAAAATAAAAAATAAAAAATAAAAAATAAAAAATAAAAAATAAAAAATAAAAAATAAAAAATAAAAAATAAATAAAAATAAAATAAATAAAAATAAAATAAATAAAAATAAAATAAATAAAAATAAAATAAATAAAAAATAAATAAAAAAAATAAATAAATAAAAATAAATAAAAAAAATAAATAAAAATAAAATAAATAAAAATAAAATAAATAAAAATAAAATAAATAAAAATAAAATAAATAAAAATAAAATAAATAAAAATAAAATAAATAAAAATAAAATAAATAAAAAATAAATAATAAAAAAATAAAAAAATAAATAAAAATAAAATAAATAAAAATAAAATAAATAAAAATAAATAAAAAATAAAATAAATAAAAATAAAAAGTTCCAGCGTTCGCTTACAGAGGAAACATCCCATATTAGAGATCCTAATTAATAAATGACCCCAATTAGAGGTGGGGGGGGCTGTTCCCAGCCGGATTCCAAAGCGGGGACCCCTGGGAAGGAGAAGCCCCCCCAGAACACGGAGCTGAAACTCCGGGGAGCAGCCGGGGCCCCCCCTACACCCCAGAACCCCCCCAGCCGGACCGGGAGACGCCTCTGGGTCCCGGTAAGAACCCCCCACCCCTGGACTCCCCTGAAAACCGAGGCTTCCCCCCTACCCCTGCCCGATACCGGCAGAACCGGGACCCCCCCATCCCAGGAAACGAACCGGGACCCCCCCACCCCGGGAAACGAACCGGGACCCCGACGCCCCCCACAACCCGGCGAACGAACCGGGAACCCATCTCGGCGAACCGACCAGGACCCCCCCCATCCCGGCGAACGAACCGGGAACCCCCCCACCCCGGGAAACGAACCGGGAACCTCCCCATCCCGGGAAACGAACCGGGAACCCCCCCCATCTCGGGAAACGAACCGAGACCCCCCCACCCCGGCGAAGGAACCGGGACCCTCCGGTACCCCCGTCCGAACCCCATCCCGCTCGCTTCCCCCCGCAAAACCGGGATCGCTGCCCCTCCTCCCTTTCAGGAGCGGCCATACCCGAACCCCCCAGCCCGGTTCGGTCCAACCCACCTCCCGGTGTGGTCCCGAACACGGTACCGCCCGGGGTGGTGCTGTAGTCCCCGGAGGCAGCGGAGCCCCGTCGGGCAGGGCGAGGCGTTTCCCGGGCCCGGGGATATCGCGACTTGGAGTCTGGCCCTGGCAACAGCTGCCCGACATGGTGCCGGGGCCAGGACCCGAACCCGGACCCCGCTGGTGCCGCCGCCCTGCCCGCTGCTTCCGCCCCTCCACGCACCGCTTCCGGCGCGTGGTAGCGCGGGAAATAGGCAGGGGGCGGGGCTTAATGGATAAGGGGCGGGGCTTGTGAGGCGGAGTGGGCGGGGCTTGTTAATGAGGGCGGGAATAATTAATGATAGGGCCGGGTTTGGTAATGATTGGGCGGGGTTTTATAATGAGTCTGGTAATTAGCAGGCGCGGTTCGTAATTAGGGGGCGGGGTTATGTAAGTAGTAGGCGGGGTTTGGTAATGAGCAGGCGGGGGGGGTCGTAATTAGTGGGGCGGGGGCTTGGGCGGAGCGATGGTAAGGGGAGGGGCTTGGTCTCTAGGCAAATGAAGATGGGGCGGGGCTAATTAATGAAGGGCGGGAAATTCAATGAGTGGGTGTGGCGAGGGCGGGGACAATTAATGAGGGGGCGTGGCAGGACAGAATGAGAAATGTTTTATTAATGAGGGGCGGGGTTTGTTAATGAGGAGGCAGGGGCTGGGCGGGGATAATTAATGAGGCGCGGATAATTAGAATTGTGGGCGTGGTTTCCTCTGGGAGGGGCGGGGTGATGGGCGGGGCGATGGGCGGGGCCTCCCCTCCTCTCCCTTTCCCCCGGGCCCCCCCTCTCCTGTTTCTCGGTCCCGGGGGGGGTGCTCGCCCCTCAGTGACCCCCGGGGGGGGGTGGGTGCACCCGGGGGTCCCGGGGGTCCCGGTGTGAACCCTGCGGGACAGATGTGTGTGTGTGTGTGTCCCGGGTGGCAGCCCCCATCCCAAATGGCTCTGCCACCTCCGGGGAGGAAATGGGAACAAGCAGGGAAGGGGTGCAAGACCCCAGGGACCCCCAAGGACCATCAGGGGCCTCCAAGGACCCCCAGGGGCCTCCAGGGACCCCCAAGGACCCCCAAGGACCACCAGGGACGCCCAGGGACCCCCAAAGACCCTCAAGGACCCCCAGGGACCCCCAAGGACCCCCAGGGGCCTCCAGGGACCCCCAAGGACCCCAAGGACCACCAGGGGCCTCCAGGAACCCCAAGGAACCCCCTAAGGACCCCCAAGGACCCCCAGGGGCCCTGCGGGACCCCCAAAGACCCTCAAGGACCCCCAGGGACCCCCCAAGGACCCCCAAAGACCCCCAAGGACCACCAGGGACCCCTAAGGACCCTCAAGGACCACCAGGGACCCCCAAGGACCACCAGGGGCCTCCAGGGACCCCCAAGGACCCCTAAGGACCCCCAAGGACCACCAGGGCCTCCAGGGACCCCCAAGGACCCCCAAGGACCACCAGGACACCCAGGGACCCCCAAAGACCCTCAAGGACCACCAGGGACCCCCAAGGACCCCCAGGGGCCCTCCAGGGACCTCCAGGGACCCTAAGGACCACAGGGACCCCCAAAGACCCTCAAGGAA
>NC_092451.1:2015489-2123327 GCF_036169615.1 Heliangelus exortis | reverse complement strand
TCCAGGACCCCCCCATCCCGGGAAACGAACCGGGACCCCCCCATCCCGGGAAACGAACCGGGACCCCCCTACCCCGGCGAACGAACCGGGACTCCCCCACCCCGGCGAACGAACCGGGACCCCCCCCATCCCGGCGAACGAACCGGGACCCCCCCCATCCCGGCGAACGAACCGGGACCCCCCCACCCCGGCGAACGAACCGGGAACCTCCCCATCCCGGCGAACGAACCGGGACCCCCCTACCCCGGCGAACGAACCGGGACCCTCCGGTACCCCCGTCCGAACCCCATCCCGCTCGCTTCCCCCCGCAAAACCGGGATCGCTGCCCCTCCTCCCTTTCAGGAGCGGCCATACCCGAACCCCCCCAGCCCGGTTCGGTCCAACCCACCTCCCGGTGTGGTCCCGAACACGGTACCGCCCGGGGTGGTGCTGTAGTCCCCGGGAGGCAGCGGAGCCCCGTCGGGCAGGGCGAGGCGTTTCCCGGGCCCGGGGATATCGCGACTTGGAGTCTGGCCCTGGCAACAGCTGCCCGACATGGTGCCGGGGCCGGGACCCGAACCGGGACCCGAACCCGGACCCCGCTGGTGCCGCCGCCCTGCCCGCTGCTTCCGCCCCTCCACGCACCGCTTCCGGCGCGTGGTAGCGCGGGAAATAGGCAGGGGGCGGGGTTTAATGGATAAGGGGCGGGGCTTGTGAGGCGGAGTGGGCGGGGCTTGTTAATGAGGGCGGGAATAATTAATGATAGGGCCGGGTTTGGTAATGATTGGGCGGGGTTTTATAATGAGTCTGGTAATTAGCGGGCGCGGTTTGTTAATTAGGGGGCGGGGTTATGTAAGTAGTAGGCGGGGTTTGGTAATGAGCAGGGCGGGGGTTGGTAATTAGTGGGGCGGGGCTTGGGCGGAGCGATGGTAAGGGGAGGGGCTTGGTCTCTAGGCAAATGAAGATGGGGCGGGGCTAATTAATGAAGGGCGGGAAATTCAATGAGTGGGTGTGGCGAGGGCGGGGACAATTAATGAGGGGGCGTGGCAGGACAGAATGAGAAATGTTTTATTAATGAGGGGCGGGGTTTGTTAATGAGGAGGCGGGGGCTGGGCGGGGATAATTAATGAGGCGTGGATAATTAGAATTGTGGGCGTGGTTTTCTCTGGGAGGGGCGGGGTGATGGGCGGGGCCTCCCCTCCTCTCCCTTTCCCCCGGGCCCCCCCTCTCCTGTTTCTCGGTCCCGGGGGGGGTGCTCGCCCCTCAGTGACCCCCGGGGGGGGTGGGTGCACCCCGGGGGTCCCGGTGTGAACCCTGCGGGACAGATGTGTGTGTGTCCCCCCCCCGGGTGGCAGCCCCCATCCCAAACGGCTCTGCCACCTCCGGGAGGGAAATGGGAACAAGCAGGGAAGGGGTGCAAGACCCCAGGGACCCCCAAGGACCACCAGGGACCCCCAGGGACCCCTAAGGACCCCCAAGGACCACCAGGGACCCCCAAGGACCACCGGGGGCCTCCAGGGACCCCTAAGGACCCCCAAGGACCACCAGGGACCCCCAGGGACCCCCAAAGACCCTCAAGGACCCCCAGGGACCCCCAGGGGCCTCCAGGGATCCCCAAAGACCCTCAAGGACCACCAGGGGCCTCCAGGGACCCCCAAGGACCCCCAAAGACCCTCAAGGACCCCCAGAGACCCCCAAGGACCCCCAAAGACCCCCAAGGACCACCAGGGGCCTCCAGGGACCCCTAAGGACCCTCAAGGACCACCAGGGACCCCCAAGGACCCCCAAAGACCCTCAAGGACCCCCAGGGATCCCCAAGGACCCCCAAAGACCCCCAAGGACCCCCAGGGACCTCCAGGGACCCCTAAGGACCCTCAAGGACCACCAGGGACCCCCAAGGACCACCAGGGGCCTCCAGGGACCCCCAAGTACCCCCAAAGACCCTCAAGGACCCCCAGGGACCCCCAAGGACCCCCAGGGGCCTCCAGGGACCCCCAAAGACCCTCAAGGACCCCCAGGGACCCCTAAGGACCCCCAAGGACCCCCAGGGGCCCCCAGGGACCCCCAAAGACGCTCAAGGACCACCAGGGACCCCCAAGGACCCCCAAAGACCCTCAAGGACCCCCAGGGACCCCCAGCAGGATGCGGAGTGTCCTGTGTCCCCCCCAGCCCCCCCAAGGGGTCTTTGGTGCCAGGCAGGGAGCCCCTCGCCCCATGGCAGCTGCTGAATCGATTATCGGGTGGCAGGGCAGGAAAATGACATCTCCGGCTGTGGAATGACGTCAGCAGCGACCCCAAAACCAACGGGATGTCCCCCCCTCATCCCCCCCACTACCAAGGTCCAGTTTCCTCCTCGTTTTCCCAAAGAATGGATCATGACGGGGGGCAAGGAGCCGGAGGGAGGTCGGGGGCTAAGGGCACATCCCGGCCGGGGTGGAGTGGGGGGGACACGAACCCCTCATTTCAGTGGGGTGTGGGACCCCCCCGAAATGCTCCAAATCCCACAGAATGTCCTTTTTGGGGATGTCCCCTTCAGGAAGCCGCAAATCCTTCTCTGTGCCCTGATGTTCCCATCGCGGGGGGGTCCCATGGGGTGAGGGATGGGGGGTTGGGGGGGGTGAGGGATGGGGGGGTTGGGGGGTGAGGGATGGGGATTGGGGGGGTGAGGGATGGGGGGGTTGGGGGGGTGAGGGATGGGGATTGGGGGGGTGAGGGATGGGGGGGTTTGGGGAGTGAGGAATGGGGATTGGGGGGGTGAGGGATGGGGATGGGGGGGTGAGGGATGCGGGGTTGGGGGGGAGGGATGGGGGGATTGGGGGGGTGAGGGATGGGGGGTTGGGGGGTGAGGGATGGGGGGCTTGGGGGTGAGGAATGAGGATTGGGGGGTGAGGGATGGGGGGGATTGGGGGGGTTCGGGATGGGGGGTCGGAGGGGTTCGGGATGGGGGGTTGGGGGGGTGAGGGATGGGAGGTTTTGGGGGTGAGGGATGGAGGTTTGGGGGGGTGAGGGATGGGGGGGCTAGGGGGGTGAGGGATGGGAGGGATGGGGGTGAGGGATGGGAGGTTGGGGGGTGAGGGATGGGGGCGTTGGGAGGGTGAGGGATGGGGATTGGGGAGATGAGGGATGTGGGGTGCGGGAGTGAAGAATGGGGGGTTTTGGGGGGTGAGGGATGGGGAGTTGGGGGGGTGAGGAATGGGGGGGCTGGGGGGATGAGGGATGGGGGATTGGGGGGTGAGGGATGGAGGGTTGGGGGGATGAGGGATGGGAGGTTGGGGGGGTGAGGGATGGGGAGTGAGGGATGGGGGGGTTGGGGGGGTGAGGGATGGGGGGCTTGGGGGGTTGTCCCGGCACGGTGAGGATGTCCCAGAGCCCCCCAAAGGCTGCAGCAGCAGGAGCAGAATTATTGCCCCCCAAAATCGGTGCCCATCCTTTCTCCCACGCTTCCAGCCCTTTCCCTGTCTGAATTAAATCACTTTTCGGAAAACTTGCTCCCCGGCAGGTTCCCAGGAGGGAAACCGAGGAGTTTATGTGATGAAAATCCCCAAAATTAGCATCGCGGGGGGGGGAGCAGCCCCATCCCCGCTGCCCTTGGCGTGAGAGCAGCCTCCGGGGACGGGCAGAGAGGGGCAGTTCCTGCCCAACCCCGGGATATCTCCCGAGGCACTTCCACCAATACTGCCCGGGAGATCGCTGGAGACAGGAAAATAAAAATAAAAATAAAAATAAACCCGTCAACTCCTGCCCGGTGGGCAGCGGGGGTTGGTGGTCTCCATCCTGCGTGGGTCCCGCACCCTCTCCAGCCCCCTGGGAAAAGCCACCCCCAGCCCCACTGAAATGAGGGGTTCGTGTCCCCTCCCTCCGGCTCCTTGATCCCCCCCTAATGATCCATTCCCACCCCCCCCCGTCCTTATTTTAGTGGGGTGTGGGACCCTCCGAGGTGCTCCAAATCCCATAAAATGTCCTTTTTCAGGATGTCGCAAACTGTGCCCTGATGTCCCCATCGCGGGGGAGGGGGTCCCCAAGACGGGGGGGGAGGAATTGGGGGATTGGTGGGGTGAAGGATGGGGGTTTGTGGGGGTGAGGGATGGGGGGGCTGGGGAGTGAGGGATGGGAGGTTTTGGGGGTGAGGGATGGGGATTGGGGAGGTGAGGGATGGGGGGGTTGGGGGGTGAGGGATGGGGGGTTTTGGGGGGTGAGGGATGGGGAGTTGGGGGGGTGAGGGATGGGGGGTTGGGGGGTGAGGGATGGGAGGTTGGGGGGTGAGGGATAGGGGGTTGGGGATGTGAGGGATGGGGGGGTCAGGGGTGGGGGGTTGAGGGATGGGGGCTTCGGGGAGTGAGGGATGGAGGGTTGGGGGGGTGAGGGATGGGGGGGTTGGGGATGTGAGGGATGGGGGGTGAAGGATGGGGGGCTGGGGGAGTGAGGGATGGAGGGTTGGGGGGGTGAGGGATGGGGGGGTTGGGGGGTTGTCCCGCCACGACGAGGATGTCCCAGAGCCGCGGCATTTCCTCCCCGTCCGTGTTTCCATTTCCCCCACCCCCGATGGCCGGCGGTGATAACGCCAACCCGCATCATCCCCGCATCCCGCCCGAGGGCTGCTCCTCCAGATAAAAGTTGCCCCCGGTAAACAAACCCATCCTGCCCGTGGGAAGGGCTCCTCCGCCCTGCCCGCAGCCCCCGGCGAGGAGGAGAAAGGGGGGGGACGACACCTCGGTGTCCTCCCGGTGTCCCTTGTCCCCGTGGGGCGGGATCCGGAGGGAACGGGAGCACTGGGAAGCCGGGGGGGGGGGGGTGTGAAATTTGGAATTCAGGGGGTGGTTTGGATACGTGAGGTCCCCATCCCTGCTCGGCTGTGCCCAAAACAGCTTTTTCTCCCCAAAATTGGGGCCAGACCAGCACCGAGATGCTCCTCTCCTCCTCAGAAGCCTCAGCCTGAAAGCCCAGCCAGCTCGCAGATGTTCTTTTCATTGCTGGCATTTTTTTTTTTTTTTTCGCGACAGTTTCCACATTTTTTTTTTGGTATTTTCTTGTGAAATCCCCACCGATGTTCTTGCAAACTTTTCCCCTCCCTCCTTCCCCCCTGCCCCGTTTTTAATTTAGCAATAGGAAACCCAAAAATGATGGAGATATCTGCAAGACCTCGGGAGGATTCTCTCTTCTCCGGGTACCCTCATCCCGGGGAGATGGGAAACGTCAGAACAAACCCAAACAAGTTCGGAAAAGAGGGAATAAAGTGGGAATAAAAGGGGAATGAAGCGGGAGTAAAGGGAGAATAAATCCCCCCCGCAGGCTTTGCACTCCGGGCAGCCTCAATATGATTTAAAGCTTCATTATGATTTAAAACCTATAAAATAATTCCACGGGGATTTGGGGGGGCAGGAGAAGGACCTGAGGTTGGGATTCAGGACCTCGCCGCCCCTTTTCCCGGATTCCCACACCTCTGCCCCAGCCCCAGGATGAGGATCGGCCCCGGGACTGCTTGTTCCAGGCAGGATCAGCCCCTCCATCCTCTCTCCAGCCCCGTTTGTCCCCCAAAACCACCCTGGGGAGCCCAGGAGTTGGCATCGCGGCAGCCCTGCCCGCTCCCATCTGGAGGTCACCACAGCACCTTCCACCCTCCACGGGTGTCCGTGGGGGGAAAACGCTGTGGGAACAGGGTGACACAGGGCGATAAGGTGGCTCCGGGTACCCAGGGTACACCCCGCATCTTTCATCCCCGGCCGTGCCTCAGCTCCCAGGAGCTTCCCCTGGAAAACAGGATGTGAGCGGGGGACATGGCCGGGAGCCCGCCCGGAGCTGCAGAAACTTGGAGCTTAATTCTGGAGGAGTTCGGAGCCCAAATCTATAGGAATTTGGAGATCAAATCTGTAGGAATTTGGAGCTCAAATCTATAGGAATTTGGAGCTCAAATCTGTAGGAACTTGAAGCCTAAGTCTATAAGAATTTGGAGCCCAAATCTGTAGGAATTTGGAGCTTAATTCTGTAGGAATTTGGAGCTCAAATCTGTCAGAATTTGGAGCCCAAATCTGTAGGAATTTGGAGCCCAAAATTGTGGGAATTTGGAGCTCAAATCTGTATGAACTTGGAGCTCAAACCTGTAGGAATTTTGAGCTCAAATCTGTAGGAACTTGAAGCCTAAGTCTATAGGAATTTGGAGCTCAAATCTGTAGGAGTTTGGAGTTTAAATCTGGAAGAATTTGGAGCCCAAAACTGTAGGAATTTGGAGCTCAAATCTGTAGGAACTTAAAGCCTAAATCTATAGGAATTTGGAGCTCAAATCTGTAGGAATTTGGAGCCTAAATCTATAGAAATTTGGAGCTCAAATCTGTAGGAACTTGGAGCTCAAATCTGGAAGAATTTGAAGCCCAAAACTGTAGGAATTTGGAGCTCAAACCTGTAGGAGTTTTGAGCTCAAATCTGTAGGAACTTGAAGCCTAAATCTATAGGAATTTGGAGCTCAAAACTGCAGGAACTTGAAGCTTAATTCTGTAGGAATTTGGAGCTCAAATTTATAGGAATTTGGAGCTCAAATCTGTAGGAACTTGGAGCCTAATTCGGTAGGATTTTGGAGCCCAAATCCATAGGAACTTGGAGCTTAATTCTGTAGGAAATTTGAGCTCAAATCTGTAGGAACTTGAAGCCTAAATCTATAGGAATTTGGAGCTCAAATCTGTAGGAATTTGGAGCCCAAATCTATAGGAATTTGGAGCTCAAATCTGTAGGAACTTGAAGGCCAAACCTGCAGGAATTTCGAGCCCAAATCAGTAGGAATTTGGAGCCCAAATCTGTAGGAACTTGGACCTTAATTCTGTAGGAATTCGGAGCTCAAATCTGTATGAACTTGGAGCTCAAACCTGTAGGAATTTTGAGCTCAGATCTGTAGGAACTTGAAGCCTAAATCTATAGGAACTTGGATGCTGCTGGGATGCAGGGATGGCAGCACTTGAGGGGAGGGGGGGCACTGGGATTACCCCTTGGGGGGGCTGCACAGGAGCCCCGAGATTGGTTTTAAGCCGCCGCAGCTGCAAAGCACAAAGTGTCAGCTTGAACATCCATTAAGGGATTTTACAAAGGGTCGGGGGGGGGACGGACCCCCCTCGGTTTTCGGGGGGGATACTGAGTCTAACGCAAACCCTGCACTTCACGTGAGAACGGGTGAAACAGCACATTTTCATATATAGAGATTTATTAGGTTTTTTTTCTGCCGTTTGAGTTTTCCCCTCCTGGTGCCGCGGCTCCCAGCGCAGCGCCCGCGTTCGCCGTCGGAAGGAGGATTTATCTCCAGCTGGGAATTTATCCTGAGCTTCCTGCAGCTTCCCGGGACAGGCAGTGCCCAGCGGGTTAAAGCTCCATCTCGGCGTGTTTATGTGCTGAGGAGGAAACGCGCTGACAGAGAATCCCAAACAACATCAAAGCCAGATTCTTCGATCCGATCTGGGAACTATTCCTGAAGCCTCAGGGCGCGGAGCCCCTGAATAATTCGCGGACCTTAAAGGCAGAGCAGGACCCGTTGCCAAAAAAAAAAAACAAAAACCAAACCCTAGAGCCCGGCTGGCTCCCTGCCCGACCCCCGGGACCCTCCTCACATCGCACCGGGTGGCCAAGGGGGTTTTTGGGGTAAAACGCTGCTCCTCGAGGTTTTTGCTCCTTGAGAGGTGCACCCTCACCTGGCAGGCTGGGGCATAGGAATTTCCATTTCCTTGGAAATCGTTTTTGGAAGGCTGGTGGGGGGGATGAGTGCTGGTGGGGCTGGGGAGGGGGCAATGCCCCCCCCAGAGGTGCTGGGGTTGTGGTGCTGAGCTCCCGGGCTGCCCCTGCCCTTTGCTCTGGGCTGGGGACTTGTGCCAGCTCAGCTCTGGCTCCCCGGTGCCACGGCCACGCTTCCCAACGGGATTCTGATTCCAGAGGGGCCCTGGCACTGCCTCTGCCTGCTGCAATCTCACCCTCTGTGTCCCCTCAAGGGACCCTGTGTCCCTGTGACCCGTGCTCAGGAATCTCTTCCCTCTTCCCAAAAGTGTCCGTGGGCTCCATGTGCCGGGAGAGCTGTGCTGCTCCTTCCCTGCATCCCCGTTTTCCCCAGGCAGGGATCTTCTCCAATCCTTCCCGACTCTCTCTCCATGTGGGATGACTTTTTAAATGCCCGTTGGATATTCTGGAGCTGCTCCATCCATGCCATAAACACGTTTTCCCAGAGTTTTCTCAGGAGCCCTTTGGACAGAGCTCTGGTCTCGGCTCTAAAGAAGAGGGGAGGGGGATCAGGGCTGTGCCAGGCCCTGTGCTCCAGCTTTTCCAGCTGTAAAACCGGGAAAACGACGTTAATTCCCTGCTGGTGAGCTGCCTGGGACTCTCCCTTCCTCTCCTTGGGAAGGGAGGAGGGCACCAGGCTCTCCTGGCTGGGAGGGGGAGGAAAAGTGGAAAGTGTTGGGAAGCAGAGGTGAGGATGGGAAGAAGAGGGAAGGATGGGAAGCAGAGATGGGAAGCAGAGGTGAGGATGGGAAGCAGAGACTGGAAGCAGAGGTAAAGATGGGAAGCAGAGGGAAGGATGGGAAGCAGAGGGAAGGATGGGAAGCAGAGATGGGAAGCAGAGGTAAAGATGGGAAGCAGAGGGAAGGATGGGAAGCAGAGGGAAGGATGGGAAGCAGAGGTGAGGATGGGAAGCAGAGGTCAAGATGGGAAGCAGAGGTGAGGAAGGGAAGCAGAGGTAAAGATGGGAAGCAGAGGTGAGGATGGGAAGCAGAGGTAAAGATGGGAAGCAGAGGTGAGGATGGGAAGCAGAGGTCAATATGGGAAGCAGAGGTCAATATGGGAAGCAGAGATAAGGATGGGAAGCAGAGGGAAGGATGGGAAGCAGAGGTGAGGATGGGAAGCAGAGGTCAAGATGGGAAGCAGAGGTGAGGAAGGGAAGCAGAGGTGAGGATGGGAAGCAGAGGTAAAGGTGGGAAGCAGAGGTAAGGAAGGGAAGCAGAGATAAGGAAGGGAAGCCACCAGCCCCAGCAGGGTGGTTGCAGAGCTGGGGACAGAGCTGGGAATCCCATCCCTCTGCTCAGCCTCTGCTGGCTCTGCAGAGCCAAGCCCAACGTCCTCCTTTTCCATGGACTCTCCTGTAGATGCTCCTTGTTTTTCAGACACAAACCCCAGCTGTGGAGCTGCATGGGCAGCAACGTTGAAAAGATGATTTTCCTGGGAATGTCTCCCCTGTGCTTCCGGGCAGGGTTTGCTCCACTCCAGCAATCAGTGCCAGAGCTGGAGCTACACAGGGTTGCATCAAGCCCTGGTCTGAGTGCTTTGGAAAACCCAAACAATCTTGTAAAGACCAAGCCTGTAAAAGTGAGGCTCTGCTGTGCTAGTCATGAATGGGAAGGAATGCCAACTGGATAATTTTTTACACATATTTTTTCCTCTTTGTCAACATTCCCCCTTTTGGCTGAAACTTCAAAACCCCCTGTTTGGAGAGCACTGCTCTTAGAAGTCCTGCTGTTTGGATAAAGAGCTGAGAGTGAAGAAATGACCCACGCTGGAACCTCCCAGTGCCTCCCAGTCTGGCCTGGGTTTCTGTGAGCAGAGAAAGAAATGTGGGTGGGGGTCTCCGGAGCACCAGCACCCTCCCCCCCCTCCCAGAGCAACAAAACTCTGCCCGTCCTCCTCCACCCGCTGGGAGGGGACTTTGGGACACCTTGGAGGTCACCCTGCCACCCCTCTGCTGATGTCCGTGTGTCCCCTGCCCAGGACATGGAGAGGCTGGAGCCCACGGTGATGGGTGCTGGGATGTCCTGGGGGGAGCGGGATGGGCCGGGGGGTGCCCGGAGGTTGGGGGGGGCGGTGCCGTAGTCCGTTCTTCTCTCACGGATCTCCGGAGCGGGGCAGCACGGGGCCGCCCCCCGCCTTTAAAGGCTCCTCCTCCCATCGGTCCGGCCCCGGGAGCAGAGGGGAACCCGGCCCCGCCGGACCGGCCCGACGGCTGCTGCGGGCTGCGGGCTCCGGTCGGGGGTGCGAAAGCCGAACCCCCCTCCCCCCCCCCCCCCCCCCCCCCCACCCGGCCGAGATGAGCCCCCTGCCCGCCGGCAACGGCAGCGCCTGGGGGGCTGCGGCACTGGGAGGCGGCAACAACTGCAGCGGGGCCACCAGCCTGAGCCGGCAATGGGCCATGGGGGCCGCCCTGAGCCTGACGGTGCTGGTGATCGTGGCCGGCAACTCGCTGGTGATCGTGGCCATCGCCAAAACGCCGAGGCTGCAGACCATGACCAACGTCTTCATCACCTCGCTGGCCTGCGCCGACCTCATCATGGGCTTGCTGGTGGTGCCACCGGGGGCCACCATCCTGCTGAGCGGCCACTGGCCCTACGGAACCACGGTGTGCGAGCTCTGGACCTCGCTGGACGTGCTGTGCGTGACCGCCAGCATCGAGACCCTCTGCGCCATCGCCGTGGATCGCTACCTGGCTGTCACCTCCCCGCTGCAGTACGAGGTGATGGTGACCAAGGGGAGGGCACGGGCCGCGGTGTGCCTGGTCTGGGCCATCTCCGCCTTCATCTCCTTCCTCCCCATCATGAACCACTGGTGGCGGGACGGGGCGGACGAGCAGGCGGCGCGCTGCTACGACGACCCGCGGTGCTGCGACTTCGTCACCAACACGACCTACGCCATCGTCTCCTCCACCGTCTCCTTCTACGTCCCCCTCCTGGTCATGATCTTCGTCTACGTCCGCGTCTTCGCCGTGGCCACCCGGCACGTCCGGCTCATCGGCAAGGCCAAGGTGAGGTTCCTCCGGGAACCCCCCGATCCCGACCCCGGGGGCGGCGGGCGGCAGCGGCGGAGACCTTCCCGTCTGGCGGCCGTCAAGGAGCACAAAGCTCTCAAGACTTTGGGCATCATCATGGGCACCTTCACCCTCTGCTGGTCGCCCTTCTTCGTGGCCAACATCATCAAGGTTTTCTGCCGCCCCTTGGTGTCGGATCGGCTCTTCCTCTTCCTCAACTGGTTGGGCTACGTCAACTCGGCCTTCAACCCCATCATCTACTGCCGCAGCCCCGACTTCAGGACCGCCTTCCGCAAGCTCCTCTGCTGCCCCCGCCGCGCCGACCGCCGCCTCCACGCCGTCTCCCGGGACCTCCGGAGCTGCCCCTGTGCCTTCAGCCCCCCCGGGGACCCTGCAGAGGACAGCAAACCCCCCCGGGAGGACGGAGAAGCTCAGGACGGCGGTGGCAGCGCCGGAGGCGGCAGCCAAGCGAAGGAGAACAGCCCGTCCCAGGGTAGTGGCCAGCAGCCCCTGGGCGAGTGCCAGCCACAGGGCACCCAGCCCATGCTGCCCTCACAGTTTGATGAGTAGGTACCCATAGGTGCTGGAGGGTTTTAGGGGGGGGGGGGCAGGCTTCTGGGGTGTGATGGGGGGAATGGTGGTGGTGGTGGTGCAGCAGATTGCCTGGGTTTACACCTCCTGCAAATTGCAGGGTGGGTTTCCCCTCCCTGAAGCTAAAAATTGAATTATTCCGGTTCCTGTGGATTTTCACCAGATTTCTCTGGTCCAAAATCCCTCCTGATACCCAAAGGCAGGAGGGGTTCCTGCCAGCAGGGGCAGGAGCAGCAGAAAGAGGAGCCAGAAATGTTTTCCTGCTCTGGGCAAGGATTAATCCACTCTGGGAACACGGGATGGGGAGGAGAGGTCTGTGCCCCCCAGAATCTCTGCTCTCCTGTTTAAGGTTTGCTGGCAGAAAGACACCAGTGGGTCCTTCCCTCTGACCGGGAGCAGGGGACAGACAGACAGACAGACAGACAGACAGCTCCCTCCCTCCCTCCCTGGCAGTGTCTCCTCTGCCTGCTTTGGCTGCTGCCTGCCCTGGGGGAGAGCTGCAGGCAGCTCCCTGCTGCTGGGCATGTGAGCCTGGGGCTGTCTGCTGGCACCTCCCTGCCCCGGATGCTTTAACCCCTTTTGCTTTCACCCCTTTGTTTTAACCCCTTTGCTTCCATCTCCCTTTGCTTTAACCCCTTTGCTTTAATCCCTTTTTTTTCAAATCCCTTTGCTTTAACTCCTTTGCTTTAAAATCCCTTTGCTTTAACCCCCCTTTTCTTTAACCCCTTTTCTTTAACCCCTTTGCTTTCACCTCTCTTTTCTTTAACCCCTTTACCTTAGCCCCCTTTGCTTCCATCTCCTGCTTTAACCCCTTTGCTTCCATCTCCCTTTGCTTTAACCCCATTGCTTTCAAATCCCTTTGCTTTCCCCCCCCTTTCTTTAGCCCCTTTGCTTTAACTCCTTTGCTTTCAAATCCCTTTGCTTTAACCCCCTTGCTTCCACCTCCCTTTGCTTTAACCCCTTTACCCCCTCAGCTTCCATCTCCTGCTTTAACCCCATTGCTTTCAAATCCCTTTGCTTTATCCCCCCCTTTTCTTTAACCCCTTTGCTCTATCCCCTTCCCCCCTTTACTTTAACCCCTTTTCTTTACCCCCCCCATTACCACAGCTCCAGACCTCACACACTCTGCTTTCTCACCCAACTCCAGCCCTGGATCCGATTCCCCCCACCCCATTCCCACCACTCCCCCCCCTCCTGGGGCAGCAGATTCGGGGTCCCCATCCCTCTGTAGCCGGGTGGGTGATGCTGTGTCACATCCCACCCCTCTCTTACAGGGTCGGGAGTTGTGAAGGGGCAGGAGGAGCAGTGTGAAGGACCCTCCCCCCCCGGAGAGGAGCACAGAGGGTGACAGCAGAGCCCGAGGAGGAGGTGGCTGCTCCCTGCTGGAGCCAACCGGGAAAAAAGCTCCGGAGCTGCTCATCAAGAGGCAGCGAAGCCTCTGGGCCCCCCCGGGGTGCTCATCGTGCAGGGAGGGATCAGCTCCCACCCCGGGGGGGCTTCCCGGAGGGGGTGGCATTGTGCAGGGGTTCTGCTTTCCCATGGCACCCCGTTTGAGACAGGGAAAGGGAGGAAAACACTCTCTGTCCGGGGCAGCTGTCCCTCGGGAATGGGGTGGGGGGGTGAAGCTGGAGGGGCAGCAGTGGGGTGAGGTAGGAGGGCACTTTCCATCCTGAGTCCCCCCCTCCCAAGCTGCTCTGGGTACGTGGGGAAGTGGGGTGAGGGCAGGGGGTGAAACCCCTTTGGGGATAGCATTGGTTGTAAATATATCCCAGTGACTGTAAACTTTTTTTTGTACTGGTTTGTTCCCCCCCCCCCCCTCCAACCTCTGTGTAAAAATAAACCTTGAAACTCTGCGATGCCTTCGGGTCTCTGCTGAGCTCTGGGACTCTCCTCCCCCCTCCCCAGGCGCTGTCAGCACCCCCATCCCACTATAATTCAGGAGTTTTTTCCCAGTGTGAACCTTTGGGAGACGCAGAGGATTCCCGGAGCCTTGGGACACCCGCAGTCCCCGCCCCCCGAGCTGCTGTGTCCCTCCCCAGCCCCTGCAGAGCTGCCCAGTGCCACCTCCTGGTGGCAGGTCCTGAATGTCCCCAGTGATCCAGAGGGGACACAACCCAGCACCAGCCCCGGAGCTGTTCATTAACCCCACTGTTAATGAGTAAATACCCAAATTCAGGCCGCCCCAAGAAGGATGGGGGGGAAGGGGGCAATCCCAGGGTCTTGTGTCCCAGAGGGGCTGGGGCAGAGGATCCCTGTGCCCTCCCATCCCAAGATTTATGCTTGAGGAGAAAGATGGATAAAATGGAGCAGGTCCTACCTTCAGGATGTGGGTCCTGATGGGTGTACTGGTCCCAGCTGCTCTCCTGAAGCACCTGTGCTGCATTCACACCCTGCACCCTGGGCTCTCCTCTGCTTTATAAGCCACCAGAACTGGGTGCTGGGGCTTGGTGCTTCCTGGGTGCTGCTTTCCTGGGGTGGGGGCTGCAGGGCTGGGGGGTGGTGGAGAGTTCCAAGCCAGGCACATTTCTTGTCCTGGCTCTGAGCTTTTTTTTGGGAGTGAGCTCAGAGCTCCAAAGTCTCATTTCTACTCCAGAGCAGCTGAATGCTCTTTTTTTCTGGTGTGTTTGTTCCCCAGGAGCTGCTTTCTGCTCATGAAATTGGCTCAGCTCTAGAGGATGAGCAGATCTTCTTCCTTTTCTCTGCTGAAGGAGAGGCCAGTGGTGTCCCTCTGGGGTATGAGCTGCCCACCCTGGGACCTGCAGTGTGGGGACAGTAGGGTGGGTGTGTCAGGGCTGTGATTCCCCTTTTTGTGGGGTGTGTGCCCAGGCAAAGCTTTTGGCTGGAGCAGGGGGACACCCAGAGGTGTGGCTGTGTCCCTGCAGGCTGCCAGCTGGATGCAGGCACCCGGAGCTGCCTGGTGAAGGAGGAAGAGGATTTCTTGGAGCACTTGATCCTTCTAAAAACGGTGAGGTTTCCTGAGGAGCCTGCTGGGGAGCTGAGCTCTGCCCTGGCAGAAGGGACAGATTTTTTCCCTGAGCTCCTTGCCCTGGGGTCTGTGCTTGCTCTGCAGGTTTGCCTGGGGGCTGAGGCTCAGGATGAGCCCCACCTGGTGGCTGTGGATCCCAAAAATATCCATGGAGACCACGTGCCAGTGCCCATCGCAGTGCTGAGGACCTCGGTGCTCCCCATGGTAAGGGCAGCCCTGGGTTTGGGGGGGAGAGATGGGGGGCTGTGGTGTCACTTGGTGGCCCTTTTGGGGTGGGGAAAGGGGGTCTCTGAGTTCCCAATCTTTACAGATCAGCCTCAAAGATCTGGAGCTGGTCCCTCCTGTCACCTTCCTGCTCCAGTGTGGAGATGGACCCGTTTATCTCAGCGGGCATCACATCACCTGTGAGTGCTGGGGGTGCCCTGGGGATGCTCCTGGCTCCCCCGGTGGCTTTGGTGGCACTTGGTGACCTCAGGAGGGCTGCTTGTCCCTAGGGAGAGGAGGGGGGAGGCTCAGGGCTTCTTTGCATCTGTAGGTTGAGGGGCTGGTGGCTGTGGTCCTGGTGTGGGGTCACTGTCCCTGTGTGTCCCACCTCCTGCAGCTCTCCCATCCTTTTTTCCCAGGGGAAAATGATGACAAGTTTGAAGCTGATGAGGAAGAGGTCTCGGAGGAAGATGAAAGTCATGAGGACAATGATGGAGCATCCTAGAAAAGCTGCAGCTCTGGGAGTGGAGCTGGGGTGATCTCGGGATGGTGGGGACATCCCAGACTGGGAGCTGCCAAGCAGGAAGGATCCTTGCAGTGGGACACAAACTGGCTTTGGATATCCTCCTCCCTTGTCTCCTCTCATGCTCCCAGAAACATTTGTTTCCTCTTTTAGTGCAATAAAACGAGGAAAGTGCAAGTATCCTGGGCTGTGCTCTTGTCTTCTGTCCTTCTTTCTGTCCCTAACTCCTCTCAGGAAAGCACATTCCACAGGAAGCTTTAGGTGGGGCTGCTGCCCAGGGGTCTGGAGGCTTCATTTGGATCCAGGGGGCAAAATGGGTGTTGCTGTCTTCAGGGCAGCACAGGAAACGCAGCCAAAAGCCACCAGGAACAAGCAGGCACTGAAATAATTAAAATTCCTCAGTGAGAAAATTGCCCCAATCCATGAAACACGTGAGCTTGACTTGAAAGGGGAGCCCTGAGCCTGCAACCAGGGGAGGGTGTACATGGGTCTTTTTTTTTTTTTTTTTTCTTTATTTTCCCCACTTGGGGAGCAGGGGAAGGGACAGAGGTGGTGCCAGGACAGTCACTCTGCTCCCCCTGGACATAAACCTGTACACAAATACCTGTAGGTGCACCTGTACACACCTTTACATACATTGTACACACCTCTACCCCTTGTACACACCTTTCCCTACCCCTACACACCCTGTACATACACCTACACCCCTGTACCTCCTGTGAACACCTTTCCATACCCCTACACACCCCTGTAGACATATCTAGACAGCTGTATGCACTCAGAGCCCTTGTCCACATCCATAAATACACCTGTACACCCCTGTGCACACCTTTCTGTACACCTGTGCATCACTGTACACACCTGTGTATCCCTGTACATGCCTGTGCATTCCTATACATGCCTGTCCACACCTGTACATCCCTGTAGCCCCTTGTACATACCTGTACACACCTGTATATCCCTATACACACCTGTACATCCCTGTACACCTCTGTACATCCCTGTACCCCCTTGTACATACCTGTATATCCCTATACACACCTGTACATCCCTGTACACCTCCATACATCCCTGTACCCCCTTGTACATACCTGTACACACCTGTATATCCCTATACACACCTGTACATCCCTGTACACCTCCATACATCCCTGTACACCCCTGTACATACCTGTCCACACCTCTCCACCCCTGTACAACCCCCGCACACCCCTGTACAACCCCCGCACACACCTGTACGACACCATCCCCGCCCTTCCCTCCCCATCCCCGCCCCGGGCTCTCGCGAGAGGGGCGGGCACGGTCGGGCCGTACCGGGCTGTACCGGGCCGTGTACCGGGCAGCTCCGGTCGCTTCTCTCCCGTTCCTTCTCGCTCCGTCTCCCGTCGCCATGTCGGGCCCGGCCCCGGCCTGGGTGCCCACCCATGTCCAGGTGACGGTGCTGCGGGCGAGGGGGCTGCGGGCTAAAGCGGCGGCGGGTCAAGGAGGCAGCGATGCTTACACCGTGATGGCGCTGGGCCGGGAGAAGTTCTCCACCTCGGTGGCGGAGCGGTGCCAGGGAGAGCCGCTGTGGCGGGAGGAGGCCACCTTCGAGCTGCCGCCGCGTCCCGCCGCCCTCCGCCTCACCGTGCTGCACCGCGCCCTCGTCGGGCTCGACAAGTTCCTGGGACGGGCTGAGGTCGACCTGGCGGCTCTGCGGGCTGAGGGCAGCCGCAGGCACAGCAGGTGGGGACCGGGGAAGGAAAAGAGGCCGGGAAAATGGGGGTCGTGAGGAAACATCCGGGGAACGCGGGGTTGTGAGGGGACATCCGGGGAACTGGGGGTCCTGAGGGGGCAGCTGGGAACCCCGCGTCCTCAGGGGACATCCGGGGACTTGGAGGTCGTGAGGGAGCGGTCGGGAGCCGGGGGGCTGTGGGGGGACAACCAGGGGACATCTGGGGAACCCGAGGGTCGTGAGGGAGCAGTCGGGGAACCGAGGGTCCTCAGGGGGCATCTGGACACCGGGGGTCGTGAGGGGACATCCAGGGGTCCTCAGGGGACATCCGGGTACCTGGGGTTGTGAGGGGACATCCAGGGGTCTTGAGGGGACATCCGGGGTATTTGGAGGTCGTGAGGGAGCAGTCGGGAACCGGGGGGCTGTGAGGGGACATGCGGGGACCTGGGGTCGTGAGGGGACATCCAGGGGTCCTCAGGGGACATCTGGGGAATCCGAGGGTCGTGAGGGAGCAGTCGGGGAACCGAGGGTCGTGAGGGGACATCCCGGGACTTGGAGGTCGTGAGGGGACATCCAGGGGTCCTCAGGGGACATTGGGGGACCTGGGGTCGTGAGGGGACATCTGGGGAGCTGAGGGTCATGAGGGAGCAGTCAGGGATCTGGGGGTCATGAGGGGACATCCAGGGGTCCTCAGGGGACATTGGGGGACCTGGGGTCGTGAGGGGACATCTGGGGAGCTGAGGGTCATGAGGGAGCAGTCAGGGATCTGGGGGTCGTGAGGGGACATCCAGGGGTCCTCAGGGGACATCTGAGGAACTGAGGAGCAGTGGGAAACCAGGGGTCATGAGGGGACATTTGGGGACCTGGAGGTTGTGAGGGGACATCTGGGAACCGGGGGTCCTCAGGGCACTGGGGGGTTGTGAGGAGAATTGCAGAGGGGGTGAGGGTCACTGCCCCATGGGGGTCCCGGAGAGGGATAGGGGGGGATCTGTGCTCCTCGGGGCTCAGGGAGAGGGGTGAAGGGGTGATTTGTGTCCCACAAAGGTCCCGGGGAGGGATATGGGGGTCCCTGTGCCCCATGGGAGTCAGGGTGAGGGGGTGGTTTGTGTCCCATGGGGGCCCAGGAGAGGGATAGGGGGAAATCTGTGCCCCATGGGGGTCCAGGAGAGGGAAAGGGAATCTGTCAGGGGACCTGTGTGCCCCATTGGGAAGAGGGGAAAGCTCGTGGGGGATCCCAGTGGACACCTCACACCCCGTGAGGGTCCATGGGGTGACCTCTCAGGACGGGGTCTGTCCTGGTGTGGGTCAGTACCCCCATGGCTCTGGGGTGCTGTCCCCCAAGAAGAGTTTGAAGGTTCTCTGCTCTGCTCTGGTAAGACCCCATCTGGAGTACCCAGTCCAGTTCTGGAGTTCCTGTTACAAGGAAAAGATGGAGGAGCTGGAATGTGGCCAGGGAAGGGACAGGAGGATGATCAGAGGGCTGGAGCTGTGGGGACAGACTGAGGGAGCTGGGGTTCTTCAGTCTGGAGAGGAGAAGGTTCCAAGGAGACCTGATTGTGATATCTGAAGGGGCCACAAGAAAGCTGGGGAGGGACTTTTTAGGATGTCAGGGAGTGATGGGACTTGGGGAGTGGATTCCAACTAGAGGAGGGGAGGTTTAGATTAAATATTTAGATTTAAGATTAAATATTAGGTTTAGATTAAATATTAGGAAGGAATTAATCACCATGAGGGTGGTGAGAGCCTGGCACAGCTTGCCCAGAGAGGTGGTGGAAGCCCCATCCATCCCTGGAAGTTTTTAAGGAGCTGATGTGGTGGGTTGGAACTGAATGAGCTGCAAGGTCCCTTCCAACCCTGACAATTCTATGAATTTTTATTTTCTTTTTTTCCCAGTCTTTCCTCATGTGTGGGTTTCACTTTTGGAACCCTCACTGTGGAAGAAGCCCTGAGAAACCTCCCAGGGACTGACTTTAGCCAGCTGGGGCTGTGTTTGTCTTTACAAACACTTTGATCCTAAGTGCCTGTGAGAGCAGATAATTAATTCAGAGTGACACTGAATTCCCAGCTCTCAGGGGGACACTGAGCTGGGAGCCAGCACCAGCTCTGTGTCACCCCTGCTCCTTTGAACATAAACACCAGGCTGAAATCCCAAGGGTGTCACCTGGAGGCTTTTCCTGGGAGTCAGCAGCCTTGTGATGTGGCTGCTGAGTCACCTTCCTCTCCCTTGCAGATCCAGGTATTTATTTTTTTTTTTTTCCCTCTCAGGTATTTTGTCTCTCAGGTGTTTTGTCTCTGGACAAAGCCCTAATGACAAGGTGGCTCTCATTAAAGGTCCTGTCGTGTGTTTACACTTTGGATGGTGATTCCCAGAGTTCAAGGAGTCAGCCCTGCCAGGCTCCTTTGTGTCTGGGCCACAAGAAAATAGAAATAGAAAAAAAAAAAACCCCAACAGCTTGAAAAAAAGCAAATTTGTGATATTTGGAATTATTGGTGGTGTCGCCCAGACCTCGATTTTCTGTTCAGAGCCTGGTTTTGGGTTGTTTTTTTTTTTTGTCATCACTTAGCTGCTGGGGTGTTATATGATCAAAAAGCAATGTTTTTTTTTGAGAAAATAAATGTGTGTTGGTTGAGAGGTGCCCAAAAGTAAATGAAATGAACAAGATTTTATATTTTGTTGTTTTGAGGGGTGAGGTTGTCAGGACACGCTGTACTTTCAGCCACTTGGAGGTGGAGGTAGCTGAACACAGAGTTGTTTGTGTTTGGGTTGTAGTTGTTCCTGTTTTGATGTAGTTGTTTGTGTTTTGGTTGTAGCTGTTCCTGTTGCAGTTGTAGTTGTTTGTTTTGGCTGTAGTTATAATTCCTGTTTTGATGTAGTTGTTTTTTTTTTGGTTGTAGCTGTTCCTGTGTTGATTTAGTTGTCCCTGTTTTGGTTGTAGTTGTTCCTGTGTTGTTGTTGTTTGTGTTTCAGTTGTAGTTTTTTGTGTCCATGTAGTTCCTGTTTTGATGTCATTGTTTTGGTTGTAGTTGTTCCTGTTGCAGTTGGAGTTGGTTTTTTTTGGTTGTAGTCATTCTGTTTTGGTGTTAGTTGTTCCTGTTTTGATGTAGTTGTTTTTGTTCTGGTTGTAGTTGTTCCTGTGCTGATGTAGTTGTTCTCTTTGGGTGTTAGTGGTTCCTGTGTTGATGTAGTTGTTTTTGTTTTGGTTGTAGTTGTTCTGTTTTGGTGTTAGTGGTTCCTGTTTTGATGTGGTTGTCTTTGTTCTGGTTGTAGTTGTTCCTGTGCTGATGTAGTTGTTCTCTCTTGGTGTTAGTGGTTCCTGTGTTGATATATTTGTTCTGTTCTGGTGTTGTTGGTCCTGTTCTGCTACAGCTGCTCCTGTTTTGGTTGTAATTGTGTTTCAGTTGAAGTTTTCTGTTTTCCTGTAGTTCCTCTGTTGGTGTAGCTGTTTGTGTGTGGATGTGGCTGTGTTTTGATGCACTTGCTCCTCTCTGGCTGCAGCTGCCTGTGTTTTCAGGCAGTGTGTGAGTTCTGGATGCCTTTGGAGCTGAGCCAGGGCAGAGAGCAGGCAGGATAAATTGTTGGGACAGCCCAGGATGCTCCTGGAAATCACGGGGGGCAGAACAAAAGTGGCTGAAAGGCAGAGGCCTCGTGTGGCCCTTGCTGCCACCACGGGGGGGCTGTGGCTTCAGGGACCTGACAGTGCCCAACCTCTCTTTTTAAAACCCCCTCCTTGGTGCTGGAGTCTCCAAACCCCTGGAGAATTCATTCCCCCCCAAGGGGTTTTCCCTGTAGCACTTTTCTGCATTCATCCCCCCCCCCCATTAAACACTCAATTTTTAATTTTCTCTGCAGCCAATTCCCTTTTCCCAGTTCACCTTCCAAGGAGTCAGGTGCAGATTTCCTGCAGACTCATTTTTCCCCCCTCTCTTTGCTCCCTTCATTTCCCTCTCCCTGCTGGTGGGGAGGAAGAAGCCAGAATTTTCCCCCAGCCAGCATTTTCCATTCCTCTCTGTTCTGTGGAATCTGGGAAGCCCGGGGCACAAAGAGCTTTGGTTTGCAGTGCTGATAATTTTATTTTTTTTGCCAAATTGGGTTGGAACTTCACTGAGTGGTCATGGAGTGGGTGCAAGGCTGGAGTGAGGGTGATGGTTCTGCTCCTCTGGATCCCTCTGAGAGGGGAAAGGTCCTGCCTGGAGTCAACCTCCTTCCTGGTGAGTGGAAACCTCCAGATGTCTTTAAGGCTTGGTTTGGCTTGATGAAGCTTAAGCTTCCTGAGCTTAAGTGGCATTAAGATAGCAGCTGAAAAGCAGCTGGAATGAGAGGTATGAGGGTGTGGGGCTGTGTGCAAGCTCTCTGGTACCAGTTTTGCCTCTCTCAGGCTCCTCCTTTCACGCCTGCTTTGAAGTCTTTTTAGCCAGATAAAAAAGCACAGAGGAGAGCAGCTGAGCCAGGAATTCTGTCCTGTGGTTCTGTTTTATTATTTATTTTTTTTTTTAACCCTTCTTGGACAGGGCTTTAGAACAAATGTCAATAATTTCTCTGTGTTCCTTGGCACCTGGGGCCTTATGATTATGACGTAGCTGCAAGATTAAAGGATTTTCTTGTTTTCCCTCCCCACATAAACACCCTCTGTTGTTCTTACTCACCCCCGTGCCTCTCAAGTCTGTGAAAGGAATCTCCTTCTTTGCTGCAGGTGGTACAAACTTCGCTCCAAGCCTGGCAAAAAGGAAAAGGAGAGGGGGGAGATTGAGGTGGATATCCAGTTCATGAGGAGCAACATGACAGCCAGCATGTTTGACCTCTCCACGAAGGACAAACCTCGTTCTGCCTTTGGCAAACTCAAGAACAAACTCAAGGGGAAGAGGAGCAGTGGCCTCTCAGACACAGCATCAGCAATCATTCCCAGCACGACCCACTCCCCTGCTGACAGTGAAGATGAGGCAGTGGAGAAGGAAAAGAAGAAATCCAAGTTCAAAAGCCTCTTTTCCAAACCCAGCCTGCAGAAGAACTCCCTCTCCCAGTCCCTCTCAGTCCTGCCCACCCAGCACCTCAGCACCCAGAGGGTTCGGCTGCGGCCCAGTGACTTCCAGTCAGAGTGGGATGATGAGGAGCTCGAGGCCTCTCCTGCCTCAGAAAGTGAGTGTTGGCACCCACTGAGTCTCAGAGCACAAAGGGAGAAATTCTTTAGTGGGAGGGTGGTGAGAAACTCTCACAGGATGCCTCAATCCTGGATGTCTCCCTTGGATGGGGCTTGGAGCATCCTGGTCTGGAGTCCCTGCCCAGGGGTTTGGGTTTAGGTGACCTTTTAATGTCCCTTCCAACCCAACCCAGCCTGTGACAGGAGGCAGTGAAGCACTGAGTTTGTCAGCAGTGAGTGTCAGAGGTTGGGTGTTCTTGCATCTTGAATTTCTCCCTGTTTCTTTTTTCCAGGAGCCTTTGGAAGCCCCTTGGAAGAGAAGTCCTCCCCTTCTCCTGTATTTAGATCTCGTAAAACAGCAACTTTGGACAGCAGGCAGCTAAACCCAGTACCCACCAGCCACACCAAGAGGGAAGGGCTCTCTTTATTCAGTGGCCTTAAATCCAAGAGTGATCCTGCTTCCAAATCCAGTCTGTGCATCAATGGCACCCACGTTTACATGGAAGAGAGCACAGTGAAGGACAACACTCCAGCCTCTTCCCCCTCTCCCCTCAACTTCAGGAGGAAGCAGCTCTTTGCTTCAGAGGAGAACCTGACTTCCAGGTCTCCAAAAGGAGCTGAAGATCCAGACAGAACATCTCCCATCCCTGCTCCCTCTGGATCTTCATCCTTGGAGACCTTTAAATCCATGACTTTGCCATCATACAGGTTGCTCAGCAGTGAAGAGTATCAGGAAACCAACTCTCCTCTGAGTCTTGAGGTCATGAAAGAGACCAAAAAACCAGACCACAAAAAGCTGTCCCTGGTGCCAGGGAAGAAGGAAGCAGCCAGGACCAATGATGCTGAGAATATTCCCAACAGGACCCCACAGGATGAGGAAAGCAAAATTCCAGAAGAAAAGGGTGAACACAAACACCTTGCCCCTCCAGCAGATGTCAGCAGGGGGAATCCTCCAGAAGAGAGGCAGCATGCAGGGGGTGCCTTTTCCAGCAAGCAGCCTCTCAATCCTTTTGAGGAAGAACAGAAACCTGAAAAAGCTGCTGCACAGGCCAAGACCAAAGCTGTCAAACCCAGGTGAGTGGTGTTTGCATTGGAAGCTGCCAGGATGAGCCACATGCACAGCACGTGGAACCTGGGGGGTTTAACTTGGCCTTTGGGCTTTTGGGAACCAGGAGTAACTCCCAAGTTCTCCTCTGGTGTGAAAACAAGAGACTGAGAGAGGGGTGCTGCTCCTAAAAAGGCTGCTGAACCAGGAATTCTGTGTGTGCAAAGCTCTCTGCAGCTGCTCTAGGGCTGATTTTCCTTGCTGGATCTCTTGCTGGAATTAACTTGGGGCTGAGCTGGGCAACTTCATCCCAGGGGCTGCAACACCACTTCTAACATCCTGACTTTTCTGCATTTGGCTTTGGTCTTCCCAAGTGTTAAATCCCAGAGCCCTTCTGCTTTTAGGCATTGGTCACAGGAAGCTGAGGGACATTTGCATGGATTTGCACAGGAGGCTCGTGCAAAACTCACCAAAATTCTGCTCTTTTCACCCACCCCATCTACCTAACCAAAACCCTGGCTGTGTTTACATGGCTGTGTCCCACAAATAAGGCTTGGGAGTCACATCTCTCCCTTTACTCCTCCTTTTCAGTGCTTCTCACCTGCCAGCATCTTGCAGAGGTGGGGTTTGTGTGCTAATAAAACTGCTTGGGCTGCAAAAAGTGGTGCTTGAGAGCAGCCCCAGCACTGGGCTGAGCAACCTCTGCAGCAGAAGCATCCTGAGAGCCCTGGGGTGCTCTGCACAGGCTCCCAGGTCCAGGGAAGGGATTCTGCCCCTGTGCTCAGCCCTGGGGAGGCCACAGCTTGAGTCCTGTGTCCAGTTCTGGGCCCCTCAGCTTAGGAAGGAGATTGAGGTGCTGGAGCAGGTCCAGAGAAGAGCAAGGAGGCTGGGAAGGGATCCAGCAGAATTCCTGTGAGGAAGGGCTGAGGGAGCTGGGGGTGTTGAGGCTGGAGAAGAGGAGGCTCAGGGGAGACCTCATCACTCTCTCCAACTCCCTGAAAGGAGGTTGGAGCCAGGGGGGGGTTGGGCTCTTTTCCCAGGCAACTCTCAGCAAGACAAGAGGGCACAAGAGGTCTCAAGTTGTGCCAGGGGAGGTTTAGGTTGGACATTAGAAAGAATTTCTTTCTGGAGAGGGTGCTCAGCCATTGGAATGGGCTGCCCAGGGAAGGGGTGGATTCTCCATCCCTGGAGATATTTCAAAAGAGCCTGGATGTGGCACTCAGTGCCATGGGCTGGGAACCACGGGGGGAGTGGAGCAAGGGTTGGACTTGATGAGCTCTGAGGTCCCTTCCAACCCAGCCCATTCTGGGATTCTGTGATTCTTGCAAGTTTTAATTCCTCTCCAGGGTTAGGAGTTGAGAGGTTCTGGTGCTGAAGCTTGATCTGTTCCTGCCTCCTGTTGCACCTGCAAGTGACCTGCCAGTTTTTTGTCCCTTTTTGCAGACTGGGCCTGACTTCAGAGGAGGAACCCAAAGCCACCCTTCCAACTCTTGCACCTCAGTCCTTTCCTGCTTTCCTCTCTGTGCACCAGATCAGTAGTGACAAGAATCCTTTTCTTTCTGAAAAAGAACAAAAAGCCCAAGTGCCCCAGTCAGAAAACATCACTGCACCTTCTCCTCCTCTTGCTTGGAGAGGCAAAAACCCCTTCACCCCCCCGTGGGACGGGGCACCCTCAGCCCCCCACCCTGACACTGCTGCCCACTCCCCTTCACCCCCTCACCTTGCAGCCTCAGTCCCCAAAAAGGGGCAGATCCCTGCTAATAACCCTTTTGCTTCTGCCTGGGGGCAGAGCTCTGCCCCAAGGGCTTCCTGCAGCCCACCCCCATCTCCTCTCCCCCCCTCTGACTCTCATTTCAAGGACAATAATCCCTTTGGATCCCAGCTGGGGTGGGAATCAGAGGGAACAACTTCCAAAGCTGTCACTGGTTCTTGCTGCCTGCCTCGTGATGATGAGAACTCTGCTGAGCAGGAACACTCTGGGTCTTTAGGGGACTCTTCAGCTGCAGCTTTAACTGCTGAATTCCCACCTTTCCTTGGCATCCTTCCTGACATCCCTGCTCTGGCTCCAGAGCAGCAGAGGGATTCTCCTCAACTTGAGGCTGAGACTTCCATGAAAAAAAGAAAGGGAGGCCAAGGGACACCTGTGTCCCACCTCCTTCATGGCTCAGAGCATCCCAGAGCTGGGGGGGAGGGCTTTGATGGGCAGGAAAGTCAAATCCCTCCAGGAGGATCTGCCAAACCCACCTTGGGAGCTTGCAAGCTGCCTCCTGGGGAAACTGAGGCAGGGAGAGCTGGAGGGGAGGTGGCTCCCAGGCCAGCCCCAAGGACAAAGCACCCCGTGGTCCCTCAGGCTGGTGGCTTGGGTGCTGCTCTGCCTTCCTCAGGCAAAACTTTCAAATCCCCACCTGGGTTGGCACCACCCAGTGAGAAAGCCTCAGATCCTGGGGGGTTCCCCCCCCAGGGTGGCTCAGGGGACACTGTCACCCCAGCAGTGACACTGAGAGGCAGCAGGAGCCTGAGGAATGAGGGTGATGATGATTTGTTTGACTCTCTCAGACAGCTGAAACCTGCCAGCCCTGGGACTGCAGCCCCTGGCTTGAAGCTGGCTGGGCTTCCTGTCATCCCAGAGGGAAGCTCTGAGGATGAGCTGCTGGGTGACACTCAGGAGGGCTGTGGTGGCCCTGCAGGTGACAAAGCCACCCCAGAGACTGGCAGGCAGTCCCGAGGTCCCATCCCCCTGCCTGGGGAGCTGGAGGAGCTCTCAGGGAGTTCTCCTGCTGCTCCAGGAGGAGAGGGAAGAGGTGCTGCTGGTGCTTCTTGTCCCCTGCCATATGCCAGGGGTGACATTCACAGTGTCACCAGCCAGGAAGGTGACAAAGCCACCCCAGAGACTGGCAAACAGTCCCAAGGTCCCATCCCCCTGCCTGGGGAGCTGGAGGAGCTCTCAGGGAGTTCTCCTGCAGCCCAGAGAACCCCAGCTGCTCCAGGAGAAGAGGGAGGAGGTGCTGCTGGTGCTGCTCAGCCCCTGCCACCTGCCAGGGGTGACATTCACAGTGTCACCAGCCAGGCAGGTGACCCAGGCCTAGGTGGGACATCTCATTCTGGGGAGAATCATCATGATTTGGAGAAACACAAAGCAAGGACAAGTGCAGGGGTTGAGGAGCATCTGGGACCTGACTTCTCTGAGCTTGCTTTTCCCTCTCCTTCCCTTCCAAGCCCTTCCCAGCCCTGCTCTGCTTCCCCTTCCTTCCCTTCTGACCCCCAAAATCATGGAGCAGAGTCTCCTGAAAAGCCAGCAGCCGAGGGCTCCGCAGATAAAGCAGGAAATTCGGGGAAGAAGAAGCTCCTGCAGGCATGGGTTTCACCCTCTGAAACCTTCCCTAAGCCCCCTCAGCAGAGTGGTGAAACCCTGGCTCCCAAGCACAGGTGAGAGAACGTGGGGAACCCCCAGCCCCCCCCTGCCTCACTGCTCACCTTTGCTTTTTTTCCCCTGCCCCGAGCACACACCCAGCTGCAGGATCTGCTTTGCTGCTCTCAGGGTGGTTTTTTTAGCAATTAAATCAAGTGCCAGATGTCTCTATTAATCTCTCTCCCCTCATCTCCCCTGAGGCCACAGCTTGAGTCCTGTGTCCAGTTCTGGGCCCCTCAGCTCAGGAAGGAGATTGAGGTGCTGGAGCAGGTCCAGAGAAGAGCAAGGAGGCTGGGAAGGGATCCAGCAGAATTCCTGTGAGGAAGGGCTGAGGGAGCTGGGGGTGTTGAGGCTGGAGAAGAGGAGGCTCAGGGGAGACCTCATCACTCTCTCCAACTCCCTGAAAGGAGGTTGGAGCCAGGGGGAGGTCGGGCTCTGCTCCCAGGCAGGTATCAGTAAGACAAGAAGCCATGATCTTAAGAATTTTTTCCTAATATCCAACCTAAACCTCCCCTGGCAGAGCTTCAGCTCTGCCAGGGGAGGTTTAGGTTGGATATTAGGAAGAATTTCTTTCTGGAGAGGGTGCTCAGCCATTGGAATGGGCTGCCCAGGGAAGGGGTGGATTCTCCATCCCTGGAGATATTTCCAAAGAGCCTGGATGTGGCACTCAGTGCCATGGGCTGGGAACCACGGGGGGAGTGGAGCAAGGGTTGGACTTGATGAGCTCTGAGGTCCCTTCCAGCCCAGCCCATTCTGGGATTCTGTGATAAAGAAAGGAGAATAAGGGAGAGAGATTGATGGGTTGGAAACTAAACTGCACAGCCTGAACGGAACAGGAATGAGAAATAGGAAAAATTGCTAAATCTATACAAATATCCAGGAAAATTGATCCCATGTTCCTTCCCCCCTTTCCCCCAATAACTCTCAGGTCACCACAGAGGCTGCAGGGTGGGAATCCTGGGGTCAGCAGCAGTTGGGAGCTGGAGGCAGGAACACAGATCCAGGCTGGGATGGATCAGGAGCACAGGCAGAGGAAGGGATGGGATCCTCCCAGGATGCTGAAGAAAGCAGGGAATGGGTGAAGAGAGGGAAGCAGGAAGGGCAGGAAGCTCTTGTGATCCCTCAGATTTATCCTGAGGATGAGGTGTATGGGATGGAATCCTCTGTTTGGTCAGTTCTGGCATCTCTCTTGTCCCTTCCTCCCCAGAGGAGGCTGCAGGTGGGACCTCTTTGTTCCTCATGGAGGGTAAAATGTTCCTCAGAGCTGAGCAGTTCCTTGGCTCTGGAATTATCAGTCCCAGGAGCAGCCACTGACTGAGAAACTTGCTGTGAATTTCAGCAGTGCAGCTCCTGACAAGAGACTGAGCTGAAAACAAAAGCCCAAGACAAAAAAACTCCCCTTTCTCCTGCCCCAACCCAGGACACAGTCACACAGCATCCCCCCCTGAGCCCTCAGGACTGGCAGATGAAGAGAGCACTTTCTGACAGAAAGTCCAGAGTTAGGAAAGGCAAAATGCTTCTGCCAGGCCAGCAGAATTATCTGATACCTCCCAAGAATTATAATAAAGTTTTTGTCAGAAAAGTCAGGCTCACATAAAAGTGTGTGAGAGATCAGAGTAACTGCTGCTCTGTGCTCTGTAGCCCTGGCTGCTCTTCCCTTCAGGAATTTACTCCCTTGTTGCTACTTCTGGATCCCTTAAATCCACAGAAACAGGAAAAAAAGAACTGGAGTGTCCTCAACCCCCTTAGACAGGAATTCCTTGTCTTCCCCAAGCTAGCTGGGAATAGAGGGTAGAATTTTTCCCCAACTTCTGGCTGTGTTTGCTTGAAGATTTCTCCAAACCCTGGTGTTCCAGACCCCAAAATCTTGATTGATGTTGCAGGCTCCATCCTGTGAAGCCCATGAACACCACAGCACCCAAGAGTAAAAACCTCACTGTCCTCAGCACCATGAGTGAAAAGCTGCTGGAGGTGAACGTGCAGGTATGGAGGAAAGTGGCATTTTAACCAAAAATTAAACAGTAAATTGGTCAGAATTGATGCATTCCAGGGAATTTCATCTCTCACCCATCCAGAGTGAAAAAAAAAAAAAAAAATAGCAGTGGCTCTTCAGGGGATTTGGGGGAAAGGATTAGCACCTAAATCATTGTAGGGCCTCCTGGTGGGAGTGGAGAAAAGGAAAAATGCAAGTGAAATGATTCCAAGTGATTTGTTGCTGTTTTGGGTTGGAAACCTGTAATTAGTGCTGTGGTGGAGGAATTAATTACCCTGAGTGCTGCCCCACAGACCTCTTGTACACCTGGAGGGGGTGGCACAACCTCCAAAGCTCCTCCCAAATTTTTTTTTTTTAACTTTCTGGAGCTGTTTTCCCAGAACAGCACCTCCCTCCTCAAGTTTCCTCCCCAAATGATGAATTTTCCTCCCCAAATGATGGAATTTCCTCCCCAAATTATGAATTTTCCTCCCCAAATGATGGATTTTCCTCTCCAAAGGATGATTTTTCCTCCCTAAATGATGGAATTTCCTCCCCAAATGTTGATTTTTCCTCCCCAAACGATGGAATTTCCTCCCCAAATGTTGAATTTTCCTCCCCAAATAATGGAATTTCCTCCCCAAATTACGAATTTTTCTCCCCAAATGATGAATTTTCCTCCCCAAATGTTGATTTTTTCTCCCCAAATGATAAATTTTTCTCCCCAAATGATGGAATTTCTTCCCTAAATTATGAATTTTCCTCCCCAAACGATGGAATTTCCTCCCCAAATGATGTATTTTCCTCCCCAAATGTTGATTTTTTTTCTCCCCAAATGATGATTTTTTTCTCCCCAAATGATGGAATTTCCTCCCCAAATGTTGAATTTTCCTCCCCAAATGATGATTTTTCCTCCCTAAATGATGGATTTTCCTCCCCAAATGATGATTTTTCCTCCCCAAATGATGGAATTTCCTCCCCAAATGTTGGAATTTCTTTCCTAAATTATGAATTTTCCTCCCCAAATGTTGGAATTTCCTCCCCAAATTACGAATTTTCCTCCCCAAACGATGGATTTTCCTCCCCAAATGAATTTTCCTCCCCAAATGATGAATTTTCCTCCCCAAATTATGGAATTTCCTCCCCAAATGAATTTTCCTCCCCAAATGATGATTTTTTCTCCCCAAATGATGGAATTTCCTCCCCAAATGTTGGAATTTCTTCCCTAAATTATGAATTTTCCTCCCCAAATTATGAATTTTCCTCCCCAAATGAATTTTCCTCCCCAAATGTTGATTTTTTTCTCCCCAAATGATGAATTTTCCTTCCCAAACGATGGAATTTCCTCCCCAAACAATGAATTTTCCTCCCCAAATGATGATTTTTCCTCCCCAAACGATGGATTTCCCTCAAGACAAGGAGCAGAGTGATGCTTCTGAGGAGCAGCTGAGGCTCTGTTTTTGGGGCCACCCTACTGTCTGTGTGTCTGTCCTGACCCTGCCTTTTCCTCCCCCTCAGAAATACGATCCCTCAGACCCTGCCTATGCTTATGCTCAGCTGACCCATTCCGAGCTGATCCAGCTGGTTCTGAAACAAAAGGATACAATTTCCAAGAGGGATCTGCAGGTGAGGGAGCTGGAAGACTACATTGACAACCTCCTGGTCAGAGTCATGGAGGAGACCCCAAACATCCTCAGAGTTTCCCTGGCTGGGAACAAAAAAGCTGGGAAGATGTAGAAGGTTTTTTTTTGGGGGAAGTTGGTTGAGCCAAGGGAGTGGAATTCCCACTGCTGGGATTTGCTGTGAAGTTGGGCTCCCCAGACCTCTTCCTGGGAATTCTCTGTGGGATTCATCCTGATATTCTGCCAGAAGTGGAGTCAACTCAGCAGGTTCTGTTTGGTTTTCTTTGGTTTTCTTGGTTTCTTCCCATTATTTGGGGAGATTTGGTCAGGCCTCTGGTCCAAAAGCTGATTGTGTTTTGTAGGATCTTTTCCTAGAGGGATTCCTCTTCTTTTCCACAGCTTCAGTTGTGCAGTGAAATAGCAGCTCCTGTGCAGTAGAACTTGAGGATTTGGTTGTTTGAAGGAAAAAAAAACAGGGATAATTACCCAAGAAAAAAAAAACAGGAATAATTACACAAGAAAAAAAAACAGGAATAACTAAGAAAAAAAAAACAGGGATAACTATACAAGAAAAAAAAACCAGGAGTAACTACACAAGAAAAAGAACCAGGAATAATTACACAAGGAAAAAAACCAGGAATAATTACACAAGAAAAAACCAGGAATAACTACACAAGAAAAAAACCCAGGAATAATTACACAAGAAAAAAAAAAAAAAACAGGAATAATTACACAAGAAAAAAAAACAGGAATAACTACACAAGAAAAAAAACCAGGAGTAACTACACAAGAAAAAAAAACAGGAATAATTACACAAGAAAAAAAAAACCAGGAATAACTACACAAGAAAAAAACCAGGAATAAATACAGAAGAAAAATCCCCAGGAATAACTACACAAGAAAAAAAAACAGAAATAACTACACAAGAAAAAAAACCAGGAGTAACTACACAAGAAAAAAAAAAACAGGAATAATTACACAAGAAAAAAAAAGAGGAATAATTACACAAGAAAAAAACAGGAATAACTACACAAGAAAAAAAACCAGGAATAACTACACAAGGAAAAAACCAGGAATAACTACACAAGAAAAAAACCAGGAATAAATACAGAAGAAAAAACCCAGGAATAACTACACAAGAAAAAAAAACAGGAGTAACTACACAAGAAAAAAAAACAGGAATAACTACACTGGAGAAATCCAAAGATCTCTGCTTCAGAGCAGGGCTGTGCAGCCTGGATTTGGGAAGGAATTAATCCAGGGAAAAGTTAAATGCAAGTTAAACCTCAGGCTGGAGGAAGGAAGAAGCTCAGCTGATCTTGCAGGGTGGGGTTTGCTCCAAGGGGGCTTTTCCCAGGGCAAGTTGACAGGATTTGAAGCTGGATTTGGGTCAGAAAGTGCCTTTTGAGGCAGTTCTCTTCCAGCCTCCACATTCCTGAAGATCTTTCCAAAGGGAAAAGAAGCCCCTTGTGTTCTCTGCCCTTCAGTGGGTGTCACTGCACACCTCTCCGTGGGATTTCTGGGACAATTTTCCTTTTACAGCTTTGCAGTTGATTAATTTGAATTATCTTGGAGCTTGGAAAAACCCCCAGAGCTCCTGTTACAGCCTCAGAGGAGCTGGATCCCCTTTCCCTATGGATCAGGGTTGGGTTTCCTTCCTGCTCAGGACACCCAGGGCTGATCTCTTGATCCCAAATAACAGGAGGGAGGCAGCCAGAGGCTGAAAATTCCAGAGTAGGGCTGGGAATAAAAAAGCTGGGAAGATGTAGAAGGTTTTTTTGGGGGGAAGTTGGTTGAGCCAAGGGAGTGGAATTCCCACTGCTGGGATTTGCTCTGAAGTTGGGCTCCCCAGACCTTTGATTTTTCTACTTTTTGTCCAAAAATCAAAACAATTTGGTGCCTCTGGGGTTGTGAGTGTCCCTCCAGGCTGGAAGGAATGGGAGAAATCCAAGGAATGGGAAGAGGGACAAAGGAAACCCAACCTGTGGAAGCTGGAGAGGGGCTGTAGGGTGACTCTGGGCTCAGCTCTGAAGGAAAAAGGTTTTTAATTCCCATTTTTTTCTCCTGAAAAGCACTTTATTGAGTCACTGGAGTGACTGCTGAGCAGCACATAAAACACTAAAAAATCCTGGGGGCTCCCAAACACTTTGGGGGCTTTGCAGTGAAGAGGAATGGGATAGATTTGCCTGGAATCCTTGGAAAAAATCCCAGGATGCTGGTAACTCCTTTTTATTCCTGTAAATTGAGCCCTGACCAAAAATCTGGAGCTTTCCTGACACAAGTTCCCTCCTGGGGGAGCTCCAGGTGGGACAAACCTCAAGGATTGAGGCTCTTCTGAGACTTCAGGTATTTTTTTCTTGGATTTTTCTTGGAAGGAGCCACTTCTTCCCTCCCTTTCCTGTCAGGAGAGGGTGTGTGGCACGGGAAGGTCACACACTTGGTGGCTTTTCTCACCTTTAGCTGATTTTCCAGCAAATTCCTGCTGCTTCTTCTGCCTCCAAACAGTGAGGATTGATTCCTTTCCTCCTTGTGCCTCCGGATCTCTGGAAAGCTGCCTGCTTCCCTTTATCCCAGGGTTTGCTGCTTTTCCAGGGAGTCAGGGAAAAAAAAAAAAAAAAAAAATCCAGTCGTGCCTTTGGTTCCAACCCCAGGGAGCAGCAGGTGGGCTCTGTCCTCTCCTTGTAGGGACACAGCTCCCCTGGGATACTTGGGATGTTTGGATGATGGGAATTCCCATTTTCTGGAATGCTGCAGACACAGAAATGTCTCCTTAGGGATCTCCTGGGAGCTGATGGAACATTCCTGGCTTCCCTTTAGGGTTGTGTCTGGGGAGGTGATCCTGAGGTTTTTTGGGATTCTCTCTCTCCAGGAAAGTGCTTTTTATCCTGAAGAATCCAATGTTTTCTTGCTGGAGGATCTGGATGTCTTTCCCCTTCTTCGTGCTCTCTGCTCTGGGCCTGGGGACGTGGTTGGTTTTAAACACCTTTGGTTTTCATGGAACTCTGAAATAAACATCCCGGAAATCCTGGCTCCTGGTGGGGTTTTGTTCTTCTGACAGGGCAGGGACAGAAGGACCTCAGCCCCTCCTCATGGCTGCTCTGCTGCCCCAACCTCCTCCCTCTTCCTCCTCCTCTTCCTCCTCCCTCCTTCTCTCTCTGCCTTCCTTCTCCCTTTTCCTCCCTTTCCCTTCTCCCTTCTCCTCCTCCCTTTTCCTCCCTTTCTCCTCCTCCCTTCTCCCTTCTCCCTCCTTTCTCCTCCCTTCTCTTCCTTCTCCCTCTGCCTTCCTTCTCCATCCTCCTCCCTTTCCCTCCCTTTCCCTCCCTTTCCCCTCCCTTTTCCCTTCTCCCTTTTCTCCCTTTTCCTCCCTTTTCCCTTCTCCCTTTTCCTCCTCCTCCTCTCTTTTCCCTCCTCCTCTTCTTTCTCCTCCTCCTCTCTTCTCCTCTTCCTCCTTCTCTTCCTCCTCCCTCCTTCTCCCTCTGCCTTCCTTCTCCATCCTCCTCCCTTTTCCCTTTTTCCTCCTCTTCCTCCCCCCTTCTTCCCTCCTCCTCCTCCTCTTTCTTCTCCTCTTTCTCTCTCCCTTCTCCTCCCTTCCCTCTCCCTTCTCCTTCTTTCTCCTCCCTTCTGCTCACTTTTCCTCCCTTCTCCTCCTCTTCCTCCCTTTTCCCTCCTCCTCCTCCTCCTCCTCCTCCTCCCCGGGTTCTCTGGCTGCTGCCGGCCGGAACTTTGGGTGCGCGGAACGCTGCTGCCGGGCGGGGCCGAGGTCGGGCGGGCGGGGGAACGGACCAAGGCGGTGCGGCCTTCCCTGGGCCTCCCTGTTCCTTTTCCGATCCATTCCCGGCCCTTTCCCGGTTTCTCCCGCTCCTTTCCAGGCCCTTTCCCGGTCTCCATGGCGGATCGGGGCCGCTGTCCGGGCTGCGGTTCGGCAGCTCTGGTGGAGGACGCGCACTACGCGCAGCAGCAGTTGGTTTGTGCCTCCTGCGGCTGCGTCCTGGCCGAGGGGCTCCTCACCACCACCTACACCGAGGAGGAGCAGCTCCGAGGTGCGGCCTCTGCCCCCTTCCCGCCTCCCCACACGTCCGGCTTTCCCCCTTCCCGTGGTTTTTTCCCATCAGGAGCCTTTCCCCTCCGGATCTGAGGCTCCCGGGGAGGTTCTTGGAGGAGCCCCCGGAGCCGTGTGGTGGTTCTGGGGCTGGAGAAGCGATTGCTGGCAGGGGTCCTGCTCCTCACCGGGGCCTCAAGTGGTGCCAGGGAGGTTCGGATGGGAAAAGAGGAAAAAAATTCCCAGCTGGAAGGGTTGTCAGGGTGGGAGTGGGGTCCTGATCCTCCCTGGAGGGGTGGAGGGGATGATGCTGAGGGCTGGGGTGAGGGACTGGAAGATCTTAAAAAAACTTTTTCGACTGATCCCATGGCTCTGCTTCTGTGGCTGTGACTTCACCTGACCTGCCAGACCTGCTCCTGGAATCCCGATCCCACGGTTCCCATCCCCCCTTTCCCTGTCCCTTTTCCAGAGGTCACCTATTCCCAGAGCACCGGGCAGAGGGAGCAGCAGAGCCGCTGCCTGCAGCGAGGTAAGAGCAGCCCCGCAGCTCCTTCCCAGCCCCGCAGCTCCTTCCCATCCCTCCAGCTCCTTCCCATCCCTCCAGCTCCTTCCCATTCCTGCAGCTCCTTCCCATTCCTGCAGCTCCTTCCCATTCCTGCAGCTCCTTCCCATCCCTCCAGCTCCTTCCCATCCCTCCAGCTCCTTCCCATCCCTTCAGCTCCTTCCCATCCCTCCAGCTCCTTCCCATCCCTCCAGCTCCTTCCCATTCCTGCAGCTCCTTCCCATTCCTGCAGCTCCTTCCCATTCCTGCAGCTCCTTCCCATCCCTCCAGCTCCTTCCCATCCCTCCAGCTCCTTCCCATCCCTTCAGCTCCTTCCCATCCCTGCAGCTCCTTCCCATTCCTGCAGCTCCTTCCCATCCCTCCAGCTCCTCCCCATCCCTCCAGCTCCTTCCCCTCCTTCCAGCTCCTTCCCATTCCTGCAGCTCCTTCCCATTCCTGCAGCTCCTTCCCATCCCTCCAGCTCCTCCCCATCCCTCCAGCTCCTTCCCCTCCTTCCAGCTCCTTCCCATTCCTGCAGCTCCTTCCCATTCCTGCAGCTCCTCCCCATCCCTGCTTCCCTCCTGCTCCTCCCCTGATCCCTTCCCAGAGCTTTTTGAAGCAGGAGGACCCAGTGGGGCTGGGATTAGGGCAGGGAGATCCCTCAGGGACTTTTTAGGATCTCAGGGAGTGCTGGGACGTGGGGGAATGGATTAAAAATAGAGGAGGGGAGATTGAGATGGGATTTTAGGAAGAAATTCTTCCCCAGGAGGTGCTGAGACCCTGGCACAGGTTGCCCAGGGAGGGGGGGGAAGCCCCATCCATCCCTGGAAGTTTTTAAGGAGCTGATGTGGGGGGTTGGAACTGAATGAGCTGCAAGGTCCCTTCCAACCCTGACAATCCTGTGGGTTCCTGGGCTTTCTCTGCCCCCCCTGGCACTGAGATGGGGGGGAAGGAGGGGTTCATCCCTTTCCCTGAGCTGCTCCTAAAGGAGAATCCTTTCCCACAGGGATCAGGAGAGTTCAGGATCTCTGCAAAATCCTCCAGCTCCCGAGGGGCTTTGAGGAAACAGCAATCTCCTACTTCCAGAGAGCTTTCCAGCACCCTTCCTTCCACTTGGTGAGCCTGGAGAAGAAGGAGCTGCTGGGGGGCTGCTGTGTTTTTGTCACCTGCAGGCAGCACAATTGGCCCCTGAGCATGGGCACCATCTGCTCCCTCCTCTATGCCAAGCAGGAGCTCTTTGCCAAGGTCTTCCTCAGCCTGCAGAAGGAGCTGGAGCTCCCCGTGCCAGCCCTGAGCTTGGCAGAGTTGGTAAAAACACAGCTGAGCAGGTACTGGGGACATTCCTGGGAAAAGGAATGGGGGGGAAAGGTGCTGAGATAATGGGGCCACCGAGTGGTGGTTCTGGTGGCCCCCCCAGGGATCAGTGGTGGGCTCAGTTCTGGTCAGTGTCTTCATGGAGAAGTGAGGTTGAGTCCAGAATTAGGAAAAAAACCAAAAAAAAAAATGAGTGTGGATCAGCTGGAAGGTTCTGGAGAGGGAGCTGGAGAGTTGGGATGATCCCAAAGGGATGAGGTGCAGCACAACAACCCCATGGGGAGCTCCAGGCTGGGCACAGAGGGGCAGAAAGGGAGCTGGGAGTCTGGATTGGGGAAGTTGAGGTTGGAGATTGGGAAAAAATCCTTCCCAGAGAGGGTGATCAGGCATTGGAATGTTCTGCCCAGGGAAGGGGGGATTCTCCATCCCTGGAAGTTTTTAAGAAGGGACTGGATGTGGCACTGAGTGCCATGGGCTGGGAGTGGGTGATCCCAGAGGTGCTTCCCAACCCAAATGATTCTGGGATTCTGTGACTTTTACTGGGACCGGTGTTGTTCAATATCTTCATCAACGACTTGGATGAGGGTATAGAATGTCCCCTCAGCAAGTTTGCTGATGACACTGAGCTGGGAGGAGTGGCTGACACACCAGAAGGCTGTGCTGCCATTCAGAGAGACTTAGACAGGCTGGAGAGTTGGGCAGGGAGAAACATGATGAAATTCAACAAGGGGAAGTGTAGAGTTTTGCATTTGGGGAAGAACAACACGATGTCCCAGTATAGGTTGGGGGCTGAGCTGCTGGAGAGCAGTGGAGGTGAAAGAGACCTGGGGGTCCTGGTAGACAAGAAGATGCCCATGAGCCAGCAATGTGCCCTTGTGGCCAAGAAGGCCAATGGCATCCTGGGCTGGCTCAGGAACAGCGTGGCCAGCAGGTCCAGGGAAGGGATTCTGCCCCTGTGCTCAGCTCTGGGGAGGCCACAGCTTGAGTCCTGTGTCCAGTTCTGGGCCCCTCAGCTCAGGAAGGAGATTGAGGTGCTGGAGCAGGTCCAGAGAAGAGCAAGGAGGATCCCTGGGAAGGGATCCAGCAGAATTCCTGTGAGGAAGAAGATGCCCATGAGCCAGCAATGTGCCCTTGTGGCCAAGAAGGCCAATGGCATCCTGGGGTGCATTAGAAAGGGGGTGGTTAGTAGGTCAAGAGAGGTTCTCCTCCCCCTCTATTCTGCATTGGTGAGGCCACACCTGGAGTATTGTGTCCAGTTCTGGGCCCCTCAGTTCAAGAAGGACAGGGAAGTGCTTGAAAGAGTCCAGCGCAGAGCTACTGAGATGATTAAGGGAGTGGAACATCTCCCTTATGAGGAAAGGCTGAGGGAGCTGGGTCTCTTCAGTTTGGAGAAAAGGAGACTGAGGGGTGACCTCATCAATGTTTTCAAATATGTAAGGGGTGAGTGTCAGGGAGATGGAGTTAGGCTTTTCTCAGTGGTGACCAGTGATAGGACAAGGGGTAATGGGTGTAAATTGGAGCATAGGAGGTTCAAGTGGAATATCAGAAAAAATTTTTTTACTGTAAGGGTGACGGAGCCCTGGAACAGGCTGCCCAGGGGGGTTGTGGAGTCTCCTTCACTGGAGACATTCAAAACCCACCTGGACACGTTCCTAGGGGATGTACTCTAGGGGGCCCTGCTCTGGCAGGGGGGGTTGGACTAGATGATCTTTCCAGGTCCCTTCCAACCCCTAGGATTCTAGGATTCAGAAAGGGAGCTGGGAGTCTGGACTGGGGAAGTTGAGGTTGGAGAGTGGGAAAAAATCCTTCCCAGAGAGGGTGCTCAGCCATTGGAATGTTCTGCCCAGGGAAGGGGGGATTCTCCATCCCTGGAAGTTTTTAAGAAGGGACTGGATGTGGCACTGAGTGCCATGGGCTGGGAGTGGGTGATCCCAGAGGTGCTTCCCAACCCAAATGATTCTGGGATTCTGGGATTCTGTGACTTTATGGTTCTGGGATTCTGGGATTTTATGAATCTGGGATTTTGGGATCTTGGGATTCTAGGATTTTATGATTCTGGGACTCTGGGGTTTTATGATTCTGGGATTCTCTGACTGGGATTCTAGGGTTCTGTGACTCAGGGACTTTGGGATCCTGGGATTCTAGGATTTTATGACTCTGATTCTGTGACTCTAGGATTTTGGATTTCTGTGTTTTTATGATTCTGGGATTCTAGGATTTTATGATTCTGGGATTCTGGGACTCTGGGGTTTTATGATTCTGGGATTCTTTGACTGGGATTCTAGGGTTCTGTGACTCAGGGATTTTGGGATCTTGGGATTCTAGGATTTTATGACTGATTCTGTGACTCTAGGATTTTGGATTTCTGTGTTTTTATGATTCTGTGACTCTGGGATTCTAGGATTTTATGACTCTGGGATTCTGGGACTGGGGTTCTAGGATTCTGTGACTCAGGGATTTGGGGATCCTGGGATTCTAGGATTTTATGATTCTGTGACTCTGGGATTCTAGGATTCTGTGTTTTTATGATTCTGTGACTGGGATTCTGGGAATTCATGATTCTTGGATTCTGTGAGTTTATGATTCTGTGACTCTAGGATTTTGTGGCTCTGGGGTTTTGGATTTCTGTGATTTTATGATTCTGTGGCTCAGGGATTTTGGGATCCTGGGATTCTAGGATTTTATGATTCTGGGACTCTGGGATTTTAGCATTCTGTGATTTTAGGATTCTATGACTCAGGAATTTTGGGATCCTGGGATTCTGGGGGGTGGGTGGGGGTGGTGTCCCCCACCTGCACCCAAGTTTTCCCACATCCTGGTGGCTTTTCCCTCCATTGTCACCCTCTGGGCTGTGACTTTTCTCCTGCCCCTTTCCCCCCAGCTCTGAGCTCGGGCACCTGAGCAGCAGCAGAAGGGACAGAGCTGTGTTTGTCACCTCGGGGTGGCTCTGTCCCCCCCTCACCTTTCCCTCCTCTCTTTCCTCTCCCAGCTTCCAGCTTTTCCAGCCCGAGGCTGACATCCCAGCCCAGTTTGTAGAGGACAAGGAGCTGATGGTGACCAGAACCATGCAACTGGTGGAACTGGCCAGCCAGACCTGGCTTGTCACCGGGCGTCACCCTGTCCCCATTGTCACAGCTGCTGCTTTCCTGGCCTGGCAGTCCCTGCAGCCCAGCACCCGCCTCTCCTGCACCCTGGGGCAGTTCTGCAAACTGGGGGGCACCCCCCTGCCCCCCCCAGCACACCTGAGGCTGAAGGAGCTCCTGGAGATCCTCCTGAGGATGGCTTCCCAGCTGGCCTGGCTCAAAGTCTTCCACTTGGACAAGAAAAGTGTGGTGAAGCACATTGGGGACCTCCTGCAGCACAGGATTTTCCTGCTGAAAAAAGCTTTCTGTCAGGAGGAGGAGGAGGAGGAGGAGGAGGAGGAAAAAGAGAAGGAAAAGGAGAAGAAGGGAAAGGAGAAGGAGAAGGAGAAGGAGAAGGAGAAGGAGAAGGAGAAGGAGAAGGAAAAGGAGGAGAAGGAAAAGGAGAAGGAGAAGGAAAATGGGAAGGAAAAGGAGAAGGAGAAGGAAAATGAGAAGGAGAAGGAAAATGAGAAGGAGAAGGAAAAGGAAAAGGAGAAGGAGAAAGAGGAGGAGAAGAAGGAGAAGGAAAAGGATAAGGAGAAGGAAAATGAGAAGGAAAAGGAGAAAGAAATGGGGAAGGAGAAGCAGAAGGAGAAGCAAAAGAAAAAGGAAAAGGAGAAGGAAAAGGAAAAGGAGAAGGAGAAGAAAGAAAAGGAGAAGGAGAAGGAGAAGGAGAAGGAGAAGGAGAAGGAGAAGGAGAAGGAGAAGGAAAAGGAGAAGGAGAAGGAGAAGGAAAAGGAAAAGGAGAAGGAAAAGGAAAAGGAAAAGGAAAAGGAAAAGGAAAAGGAAAAGGAAAAGGAAAAGGAAAAGGAAAAGGAAAAGGAGGAGTGTGGGGAGGGCTCCCTGGTGGGGCAGGGGGAGAGAAAAAGAAAACAGAGCAGCCCCAGGCCCCTGCTCCCCCCCTGCCTCCTCAACCCCAGGAAAAGGCCCCGGGCAGCAGCCCCAGGTGCTGCAGATTTTGGTGTCACTGGTGAGGAGCCCATTTCTGACTCGGAGCTGGAGCAGTACCTGAGGGACCCAGAGGAGATCCGGGCCCTGGGCAAGCTCCAGGCTTGGGCCTGACTCTGGGGATGGGGCTGCAGGGACCCAAAGTGGGTGACAGAGCCACCATGGGCCACCCCGGGGAGGGGGGTGGGGTGGGCAGTGGTTTGTTTCATCATTTAGGTGATGATTTCCTGGCTGATTGCTTGACTTTTATTTAATTACTGATTTCATGATTTATTTCATGATTTATTTAGTTTTTTTTTTCATGATTTTTTTTTCATGACTTATTTCATGGCTTTTATTTCATGACTTTTGTTTCATGACTTTTATTTCATGACTTTTATTTCATGACTTTTATTTTATGACTTTTATTTAATTACTTATTTCATGACATATGTCATGATTTATTTCATGACTTATTACATTACTTTTATTTCATTACTTTTATTTCATGACTTATTTCATGACTTATTTCATGACTTATTTCATGACTTTTATTTCATGACTTATTTCATGACTTATTTCATGACTTTTATTTCATGACTTTTATTTAATTATTTATTTCATGACTTATTTCATGATTTATTTCATGGTTTTTTTCATGATTTTTTCAGGACTTATTTCATTACTTTTATTTCATGACTTTTATTTAATTACTTATTTCATGGCTTATTTCATGATTTATTTCATGACATTTCATTACTTTTATTTCATGACTTATTTCATGATTTATTTCATGACATTTCATTACTTTTATTTCATGACTTATTTCATTATTTATTTCATGATTTATTTAATTATTTTTTTTCATGATTTTTTTCATGACTTATTTCATGACTTTTATTTCATGACTTTTTTTTCATTTTTATTTCATGGCTTTTTTTTCATGACTTTTATTTCATGACTTTTTTTTCATTTTTATTTCATGGCTTTTTTTTCATGACTTTTATTTCATGACTTTTATTTCATGACTTTTATTTAATTACTTATTTCATGACTTTTATTTCATTACTTTTATTTCATGACTTTTATTTCATGACTTTTATTTCATGACTTTTATTTAATTACTTATTTCATGGCTTATTTCATGATTTATTTCATGACTTATTTCATGACTTTTATTTCATGACTTATTTCATCTTCTGGACCAAACCATTGGGGTGTGTGGGGTTTTTTTCTGTTCCAACTACCCGAGGTCTCCTCCTGTTCAAAACCCAGAAGTGTGGGTGCCAGGACCCAGCCCTGGGCTCACTTTGCAGCCTCTGGGCTATAAAAAAAAGTTGTTTTTGGGAGTCCCAGCCCTGGGGGATGGGATCCCAGATGGATCTGGGAGCCCTGGCAGGGATAATTAAAGAGATGTGGCAGAGGTGCAGCTCTGCTTGGTGGATTCCCACCCCCAAACCTGCAAGAAGGGAGAGGAGCTGGTGGCAGCTTGGCAAATCTTTTAATATATTAAACAGAAGATATCTGCTAGAAACATTCTATTTTATATAAAAATGCAAAAAAGACCCCTTCCAAGGCATTTCTTTGGCATACTTTTCCCTCCCCTCTCCCCTGGCTATTGCAGGAAGCTCTTGCTGTTGATGTGTCAATTGCTTCTGGTGTAAAGAGACCCAAAACAACCCAACAAAACAACAACAACAACAACAACAACAAAAAAAAGTGTAATTAATAATACAAAGCATTTTATATAATACTGTCACAGTGCAGCAAGCATAGATAACAGCTCAGCATCAGTGAGGCTGCAGGAGGAAGCTTTGGGTTCTGTTCAATTCCCAAAGTTTTCCATAGTTTTGGAGCCATGGGGGGAGCCCAGGGGGGTCCCAGCCCTGGGGGTCACAGCCCCCTGTCCCCAAAAAACCCCCAAATCCTTCCCCCCCCTTTGGATGGAGCCCCTTTTTCCAGAGGAGGAAGAGCAGAAGGGGAACCTCCTGGCTCCTTCTCCACCCCTCCTGGGGCTGTGGGGGTGACAAGGTGACACCTGGGGGGGTCCCAGCCCAGGCTGTGGGGTAAAACCCCCTGTTTTCCATTTGGGAAAGTTTTGGGATGTGGCAGGATGCAGCTCCCAGGGGCAGGTGCTGAGTGGGCTCCCTATCTGCATGCAAAAAAAAATTAAAAAAAAAAAAAAAATAAAAGGGAGTGGGGGGGGGACAACTCGTTTTCCAAAGGAGAAAAATAAGTGAAAATAAGTGAAAATAAGTGCTTAAAAGTTCCAAGCCCTTTGACCGTGGCAGGGAGGGTCCCTCCCCCCCTCCCCTGCACCCTGGGGCTTTCCCAGGAATGCAAAGGAGCAGCCAAGGGGGGGGGGGATTGGGTTTTTTCCTCCTAAAAACCAATCCCAAATATTTCCAGAGGGAGCACCCACGGGTGAAGGACAACAAAGCCCTTCCGTGGGGCTCTGCCCACGCTTAGGTGGGGAGGGTCCCAGTGCCCACCCCATTGCATAGCTCCCAGCTCCGGAGGGCTGGGGTTTGTTGGGATAATCCCCTCCTCCCCTTCCTCGCTTCCTAATATGGCTTTTCCTCCGGCAGTGTGGAAAAAAAAAAAAAAAAAAAGGAAAAAAAAAAAAAAAAGAAAAAGGGAAAAAAAAAAGGAAAAAAAAAGAAAAAAGGGAAAAAAAGGGGAAAAAAGAAAAAAAGGGGAAAAAAAGAAAAAAGGGGGAAAAAAGGAAAAAAAAGGAAAAAAAGGAAAAAAGGAAAAAAGAAAAGGAAAAAAAAGAACAAGGAAAAAGTAGGGAAAAATGAAAAAAAAGGGGGGGGGAAAAAAAAAAAAGGGAAAAGGAAAAAAGGGGGGAAAAGGAAAAAAAGGGGGAGAAAAGGGGAAAAGAAAAAGAAGGGGAAAAAAGGAAAAAAGGGAAAAAAAGGGGAAAAAGAAAAAAAGGAAAAAAGGGAAAAAAAGAATAAAAAAAAAGGAAAAAAGGGGGGAAAAAGGGAAAAAATGGAAAAAAGAAAAAAGGGGAAAAAAAAAAGGAAAAAAGGGGGAAAAAATGGAAAAAAGAAAAAAAGGAGTAAAAAGGAGAAAAAAAAGGAAAAAAAGGAAAAAAGAAAAAACAAGGAAAAAAAGGGAAAAAAGAAAAAAAAAGACAAAGTTGTGCAGGTAGAAACGTTTCAGAGGGAGCAGAAACCTTTCAGGGGGAGGAGCTGCTCCCTGGCTCTCTCGGGGTGCAGCTCGCTGAGGTTGGGGTGCCACAGGGGACCCCCCGGAGTGGGAATCTTGCTGACCCACTCCCGGAGAGCACGAGTGGGTGAGGAGCCACTGGTGGCACTGCCCAGCTCTACATTCACGAACAGAGCTGGGAAAAGCAGAGCTTGGGAGCTCAGGAAGGAGCAGCTCAGGAAGGAGCAGCTCAGGAAGGAGCAGCTCAGGAAGGAGCAGCTCAGGAGCTGTCAGGGGGAGGGACGGGGAGCAGGGGATTTCCCTTCCCGCCCCAACCCCGGGAAGCTCGGAGCTTCCATCGGGAACACTTTGGACCCTTTCCCCCCCCCTCCCCTTCCTCCTACCCGGGGTTGGGGGGCTGGACCCCCCCGGCCATGCCACCCATCCCCTCTTTAGTGCAGTGGCTGTCACCTCCCGGAGTGACTCCGGAGCGGCTCCGCTCGGTGGCAGCGCAGCCCTGGCTCTCCCTCTCCCCGTTTACACGGTGGTTTCGCTTTTCCAGAGCCCGGTTTTCATCCCGGCCGCGCTGTCCCCGCTCCCCAAATCGACGTCGTATTTGCTGCCCTTCAAAGCCCCGTTGTGGCTTCCCACGTTCAGGGGGTAGGACCGGCGTTTGGCTTCCTTGTCGCCACCTCCGGGATGTCTCAGGTTGTCCCTGCTGCAGCTCCTCCCGCGTCCCTCGGGATAATCCGAGCCCTTCCTTCCCCCGTCGCTGCCTTCCGAGTGGCTCAGAGCCACCTCCCCATCCTGGGGGGGTCTCGATCCCGGGCGGCCGGGACCCAGGGGGCTATTCCCGCCGCTGGGATAACTCTCGGAGTGGCTGTTGGGGATGCTCTCGCTGGAAGGATGCTCCGAGGAAAGGCCCCGCAAGGTTTTCAAGCGGTGATGTTTCCCCTCCCGGCACTGCTTAGTTCTGCCCCGGGGATTCCTCCGGGCGTGGAGGTTGCTGCCGTGTCTGCCGGGACCGGCGGGCTTGGGATCGGGAGGATCCGGCTCCGGGTAAGCGGCCGGGCGAGCGTCTCCCTGGTTTTGGGCCACCTGGAGGTTGGTGAGCTTGCAGCGAGCCCCGCCTGAGCCGGAGCTGCCGGGAGAGGAGGAGGAGGAGGCACCGGACCGAGCGGCCTCCGGCTCGCAGCCTATAAAGACCTGAGAACCGTCCTCCGGTACCGAGCCGGGGTGGACGTAAGCCTGCATGGGCAGGGCGTTCCTGTAGGAGGGGCAGCAGGAAAACCAGGAATTGAGGACATCCCGGCGGCGGACGCAGTGGTGGATGAAGATGAAGAATCCCAGCGCCACGGCGGTGACGCCGTAGAGGCAGCTGAAAAGCAGGTTCAGGTACCAGCGCTGGGACACGGCCATGGCACCGAAAGTCCAAAGGGCCACGTACAAAGCGTGGGTGATCACCAGAGCCCAGAACTGGACCCGCAAAGAGTAAACACCGTCCGCCTCGGGGCAGGGAGGGCCCGAGTTCAGCGTCACCGAGATGGAACCCGAATCGCTCAGGAGGTCGCTGCCACCCCCCGGGCGCCGCGGGGGCTCCGGAGCCTCCGGGACATCTTTCCGGCGCGCCGGTCGGCACTGGAGGCTGAGCCCGGCGCAGAGGAAATAAATCCAGGTGACCAGCAGGATGAAAGCCACAGGGACGTAAAAAGCCCCCAAGCTGGGTCGCCACACCAGCCAGCAGCTGCGGGGAGGGGGGGGAAAAAAGGGTGAGAGACCTCGGGTGCCCGCAGCATCCCTGCCCCGAGGGGATGGGCTCCGGGAAAGCTTCTGGTTGTTTTTTTGTGGCTGTTGGGAGCTCCCGGGAAAAGTCTCTTTTCCCAAGCTTCCCTGGGACTCCTTCCCACCCCTGGTTCAAGTGGAAGGAAAGGCTGCTTGTTTTGGGGAGGAGGGAAGGGACTTACTAGGGGTTGTTGTCGTGGTAGTTGTGGATGTTGACGGCAGCCGTGATCCCACAGATGATGAGTGGAATCCCACCAGCGATCAGGTAGAACCTGCAGGGGGAAAAAGTGTCACTGCACCCCCAGAAGGGGCCCTTGGGACACGGGACATGGGAGAGAGAGTCCTGCCCACCCTCTGGATGTGGGACATGATTGCAGGGGACATGGCAGAGCCCTGCCCACCCTCTGGATGTGGGATATGGATGCAGGGACATGGGAGAGAGAGTCCTGATCACCCTCTGGATGTGGGATACGGGTGCAAGGGACATGGCAGAGCCCTGCCAACCCTCTGGATGTGGGATATGGATGCAGGGACATGGGAGAGAGAGTCCTGATTACCCTCTGGATGTGGGATACAGGTGCAAGGGACATGGCAGAGTCCTGATCACCCTCTGGATGTGGGACATGGATGCAGGGACATGGGAGAGAGAGTCCTGATCACCCTCTGGATGTGGGACATGGATGCAGGGACATGGCAGAGTCCTGACAACCCTCTGGATGTGGGACATGGATGTAGGGGACGTGGCAGAGAGGGTCCTGCCCACCCTCTGGATGTGGTGGGATTTGTTGGGGGTGTGAGACACGGATTCAAGGGACATGGCAGAGTCCTGATCACCCTCTGGATGTGGGACATGGATACAGGGGACATGGCAGAGTCCTGATCACCCTCTGGATGTGGGACATGGATACAGGGGACATGGCAGAGTCCTGATCACCCTCTGGATGTGGGACATGGATACAGGGGACATGGCAGAGCCCTGCCCACCCTCTGGATGTGGGACATGGATACAGGGGACATGGCAGAGCCCTGCCCACCCTCTGGATGTGGGGCAGGGGAAGCTGCCCCTGCTCCTCATGGGATTGGGGGGTTTGTACCGTAACATGGGTCTGGGGGGGGGCTGGGTCACATCCCCATCTGGCTGCCGTGGCATTTTCCAGGTCACCTCCTTGTAGAGCACTCGGGCTTTCACTGCCATCCAGAGCAGGGTGGAGAGGGAGGAGTAGTGCAAGATGATCCCAACCTGCAGGAGAGCGGGCACGGTGGGCACGGGGGATGGGTCCTGGGGGGCGTGAGGGTTCAGCAGAGCTCAACCCTCTCCGTGCCGGGCTCTGAGCAGCCCTGGCAGCACTTGGGGACTGTCCCTTCTCCCTGGCACCTACAGCCTGGCAGACAATCAGGTAGCCCGTGAGGGTGATGCCCCCGGCGAAGACGGCGGCGGTCATGGCGATGTGGAAGCAGAGGTTGAGCAGCATGTGCCAACCCTTCCTTGGGATGAGGATGGTGCTGGAAAAGGCAGAACCAGAACCCCTCAGCTGCTTGGAGGAGAGCCACAAACCCTGCCTGGACAAACCCTGTCTGATCAAACCCTGCCTGGACAAACCCTGCCTGATCAAACCCTGCCTGATCAAACCCTGCCTGATCAAACCCTGCCTGATCAAACCCTGCCTGATCAAACCCTGCCTGATCAAACCCTGTCTGATCAAACCCTGTCTGATCAAACCCTGCCTGGACAAACCCTGTCTGATCAAACCCTGCCTGGACAAACCCTGTCTGATCAAACCCTGCCTGATCAAACCCTGCCTGATCAAACCCTGCCTGGACAAACCCTGCCTGATCAAACCCTGCCTGATCAAACCCTGCCTGATCAAACCCTGCCTGATCAAACCCTACCTGACCAGACCCTGCCTGATCAAACCCTGCCTGATCAAACCCTGCCCGGACAAACTCTGACTCCACAAACCCTGTCTGGAAAACCCTGATTCCACAAACCCTGCCCAGATAAACCCTGCCCAGACAAACCCTGACTCCACAAACCCTGCCTGCTCAAACCCTGCCTGCTCAAACCCTGCCTGCACAACACAAAAAAAAGTTTTGGGTTCTTCCAAACTGGTAATAGTTAGGTGGGGACTTATTTTTTTGGCAGTGGTTGTTTCACTGATGGCCAAGGAAGTGTTTGGCCTGAGGCACGTTAGGATCTTGGGGAGTGCTAGGAATAAGGGGAATGGGTTCAAATTAGAGGAAGGGAGATTTAGGTTAAATCTTAGGAAGGAGTTTTCACTGTGACACTGGCAGAGGTTGCCCAGGGAGGTGGTGGAAGCCCCATCCATCCCTGGAAGTTTTTAAGGAGCTGATGTGGTGGGTTGGAACTGAATGAGCTGCAAGGTCCCTTCCAACCCTGACAATTCTGTGACTCTCAATACACATCTCATGCTTGGAAAGTGGTAAATATAAAAATAAAATTTTTATATAAATATAAAATAAATATTTTATATAAATAAATATTTTATATAATAGTTGTTTGGGGCTTCTTTCTGAGAAACAGCTCCTGGATGGAAGCTAAGGATGCTGCTTGACTTTGGGAGTGTTTCTTTTGCTTGTGGTAACAGGGAATGGGTTTGCTTTGCATTTATCTCAGTGCTTCTTGGATGGCCCACTCCTTACTGGGAGAGAACCAGTTTACCCAACCATGCTGCTGCTTCACCAGGCTTTTGTTTCACTCTCTTACAGCACGGGGACCATTTTGCCCTTAGAATCCCAGAATCCTAGAATGGGCTGGGTTGGAAGGGACCTCAGAGCTCCTCAAGTCCAACCCTTGCTCCACTCCCCCCGTGGTTCCCAGCCCATGGCACTGAGTGCCACATCCAGGCTCTTTTGAAATATCTCCAGGGATGGAGAATCCACCCCTTCCCTGGGCAGCCCATTCCAATGCCTGAGCACCCTCTCCAGAAAGAAATTCTTTCTCATGTCCAACCTAAACCTCCCCTGGCACAACTTGAGACCTCTTGTGCCCTCTTGTCTTGCTGAGAGTTGCCTGGGAAAAGAGCCCAACCCCCCCCTGGCTCCAACCTCCTTTCAGGGAGTTGGAGAGAGTGATGAGGTCTCCCCTGAGCCTCCTCTTCTCCAGCCTCAACACCCCCAGCTCCCTCAGCCCTTCCTCACAGGACTTGTCCTGGATCCCTTCCCAGCCTCCTTGCTCTTCTCTGGACCTGCTCCAGCACCTCAATCTCCTTCCTGAGCTGAGGGGCCCAGAACTGGACACAGGACTCAAGCTGTGGCCTCCCCAGGGCTGAGCACAGGGGCAGAATCCCTTCCCTGGACCTGCTGGCCACGCTGGTCCTGAGCCAGCCCAGGATGCCATTGGCCTTCTTGGCCACCTGGGCACACTGCTGCCTCCTCTTCAGCTTCCTGGCAATATTTTTTTTTTTTTTTTTTCTGTGGGGGACAGATGAAGGCATCAACCTGCCCTCCCCAGAGCAATTATTTCCATTTTTGCTCTGCTGGAGTAGATGAGGGCTTGGGGGGTCCCTTCCCACCCAAAATTCCCTGATTTTGGGACTCCGGGAAGGGGGAAGATGCAGATTAGGAGGTGACCTGGGCTGGAGGTGACCTTCCTAAGAGACAATGAGTGTCATTGTCTCAACCTCCTTCCTAAACTTCCTTGCCTGTGTCCCTGAGTGCTTGTGGGTGGGGGATTTGCTCCTTCCTGCTGGATCTTCCCGGGGATTCTCACTCACCCGTGGTTGACGATGTAGGTGATGATGGTGGTGAAGAGGCAGAGCAGCAGCAGGGCCGTGCAGGTGTACATAGCTGGGTGCAGCACCTCCCCAGCCCCTCCTGCCTCGCTGGGGAACCCACTCAGCTCCTGCAGGGCACAGCCCGACCCATCAGAACCGCTGCCACCCCCTCCCCGTGTCCCCATGTTCCCTACAAATCTCTCCACCCCCCCCTTTTTGCTCACCCCCCCCCCCTCTCACCATGAGCACGGCCACGTTGCTGAGGTGCTGGCAGTGCAGGGAGGTGACATTGGGCTCCCGGGTGGCCAACTGGCAGCCCTCAGAGCTCCAGCCCCCCATGCCCCCCAGCACCTCGAAGTTCCAGTAGGCAGCCACCGGGTCGGCCCCTTCCCCAGGGTGCCGCAGGGACACGGCCACCGGTTCCGAGAGGTTCCCCACTCCACAGCCAGCTGTGGTGATGCAGAAACCGGGTCAGCAGAACCAGAACCAGAACCATCCCCCCCCCCTGCACTCCCAAAGGAGGGGGATGCACAGAGGGGACAACCCCATCATGTCCCAACAGCCTCCCCATGAGGGTTCCCCCCCCCCCCCTCCCCTCCCCAGGGATGGTTTTGTGTTGTAGGAGAACCAGGAAAAACCCCAAGGAGCTCCCTGGACCCCCCAGGAAAAGCCCCAAATCGGGCAAAACTTCAAGGAGCTCCCTGGACACCCAAGAAAAGCCCCAAATCAGGCAAAACCCCAAGGAGCTCCCTGGACTCCCCAGGAAAAACCCCAAATTGGGCACCCCTAGGAGCTCCCTGGACCCCCAAGAAAGGCCCCAAATCAGGCAAAATCCCAAGGAGCTCCCTGAACCCCCAGGAAAAACCCCAAATCAGGCAAAACTCCAAGGAGCTCCCTGAACCCCCAGGAAAAGCCCCACATTGGGCAAAATCCCAAGGAGCTCCCTGGACCCCAAGGAGCTCCCTGGACCCCCAGGAAAAGCCCCAAAACGGGCAAAACCCCAAGGAGCTCCCTGGACCCCAAGGAGCTCCCTGGACCCCCCAGGAAAAACCCCACATTGAGAACCCCAAGGAACTCCCTGGGCTCCCAGGGAAAGCCCCTAATTGGGCAAAACCCCAAGAATCTCCCTGGACCTCCATCCCCCAGGAAAAACCCCAAATTTGGCACCCCAAGGAGCCCCCAGAACCCTCAGGAAAAGCCCCAAATTGAACAAAACCCCAAGGAGCTCCCTGGACCCCCCAAGAAAAGCCCCAAATCAGGCAAAATCCCAAGGAGCTCCCTGGACCCCAGGAAAAGCCCCACATTGAGAACCCCAAGGAACTCCCTGGGCTCCCAGGAAAAGCCCCTAATTGGGCAAAACCCCAAGGAGCTCCCTGAACCCCCATCCCCCGGGAAAAGCCCCAAATTGGACAAAACCCCAAGGAGCCCCCTGGTCTCCAAGAAAAGCCTCAAATCAAGCAAAACCTCAAGGAGCTCCCTGGACCCCCCAGGAAAAACCCCAAATCAGGCAAAACTTCAAGGAGCTCCCTGGACACCCAAGAAAAGCCCCAAATTGGGCAAAGTCCCAAGGAGTTCCCTGGACCTCCATCCCCCAGGAAAAACCCCAGATTTGGCACCCCAAGGAGCTCTCTGGACCCCCCAGGAAAAACCCCACATTGAGAACCCCAGGGAACTCCCTGGACTCCCAGGAAAAGCCCCATATCAGGCAAAACCCCAAGGAGCTCCCTGGACCCCCAAGAAAAGCCCCAAATCGGGCACCCCAAGGAGCTCCCAGAACCCTCAGGAAAAGCCCCAAATCGGGCCCCCCAAGCCTCCCCAAGCCCCCCCCAATCCTCAGCCCTTACTGGTCCCAGCATAAACCACCGGGGTGGCCACGCTGCGGCGCTTCCCATCGTCTGCCAAACGTGAGGAATTCCCAGTGCTGCAGAAAAGTTTCCCGTTCCGGAAAACCAGGAGCTGGAGCTTGCAGTCCCCGGCGGGAGCTGCCGGGATGGGGCTGGAAAAGAGGCTGGGGGGGAGCTGGATGGAGGCCAGGGCGATGCTGTTCTGCGGGCACAGGGGGAGGGGTGAGCAGGGCCTGAGCACCCCCTGTGTCCCCCAGAACCACCCCCCTCTACCCCAGAACCCCCCTGTGTCCCCCAGAACCTCCCTGTCCCCCAGAACCCCCCCATCCCCCAGCACCCACCCCACCCCATCCCCCATAACCCCCCAGCACCCACCCCATCCCCCATAACCCCCCATCCCCCAGCATCTCCCCCATCACACAGCACCCCCCTGTGTCCCCCAGAGCCCCCCCATCTCCCATAGCCTCCCCCAGCACCCCCCTGTGTCCCCCAGCACCCCCCCCCGTCCTCCATAACCCCCCCGGGTACCCCAGAACCTCCCTGTCCCCCATAACCCCCCCCATCCCCCATCTCCCACCCCATCCCCCATAACCCCCCATCCCCCAGCACCCCTCTGTGTGCCCCAGAATCCCCCTGTACCCCATAACCCCCCATCCCCCAACATCCCCCTTGTCCCCCAGCACCCCCCATCCCCCATAACCCCCCCCTCCCCATAGCCCCCCCCATCCCCCAGCACCTCCCATCCTCTAGCACCCCCCCCACCCCCCAGAACCCCCCCTGTACCCCATAGCCCCCCCATGTTCCCCAGCACCCATCTCATCCCCCATAACCCCCCATCCTCCCCATCACTCCCCTATGTCCCCCAGAATCCCCCTGCACCCCATAACCCCCCCTCTATCCCTCATCCCCCATTACCCCCCCTTCCCCAGCAGCCCCCTGTCCCCCAGCACCCCCTCTGTCCCCCATAACCTCCCCCATCCCCATAACCTCCCCCATCCCTATAATCCTCCCCATCCCCATAACCCCCCCATCCCCATAACCCCCCCATTCCCCATAACCCCCCCATCCCCATAACCCCCCCATTCCCCATAACCCCCCCATTCCCCATAACCCCCCCATTCCCCATAACCCCCCCATCCCCATAACCCCCCCATTCCCCATAACCCCCCCATCCCCCATAATCCCGCCATCCCCCATAACCTCCCCCATCCCCATAACCTCCCCCATCCCCCATAACCCCGCCATCCCCCATAACCTCCCCCATCCCCATAACCTCCCCCATCCCCCATAACACCCCCATCCCCCATAACCTCCCCATCCCCCATAACCCCCCTATCCCCTATAACCCCCCCATCCCCCATAACCCTCCCCATCCCCCTCCCGTGTCCCCCAGAAACCCTTCTGTCCCCCATAACCCCCCCATCCCCCATAACCCCCCCATCCCCCATAACCCTTCCCATCCCCCATAACACCCCCATCCCCCATAACCCCCCCAACCCCCATAACCTCCCCCATCCCCCATAACCCCCCTATCCCCTATAACCTCCCCATCCCCCATAACCCTCCCCATCCCCCTCCCGTGTCCCCCAGAAACCCTTCTGTCCCCCATAACCCCCAATCCCCCATAACCCCCCCATCCCCCATAACCCCCCCATCCCCATAACCCCCCCATCCCCATAACCCCCCACGCCCCCCATACCTTGATGTGAAAGGTGCTGAGGGAGATGTTGGGGCGCCCCGTGGTGCAGCGCAGCCTCAGCTGTTGGTCAGGGAGGGGCTCGGACCCCCCCTCGTGGGGGGGGAAACGCGGGGCGGGACCCCCCCCGGCTCCCCCCTCCCGGCGCTGGAAAGCCACGCAGCTCAGCCCCACGTAGCTCTCGGGTTTCACCACGAACGCCTCGAAGGCGATGTTCCGAGAGGTCTGCCCGGAAAAAGGGCCACGGGGGGGCGGTCAGAGCCAGCACGGCCTGAGAGACCCCCCCGGCATGGAGAGGGACCCCCCGGAATGGAGAGGGACCCCCCCGGAATGGACAGGGACCCCCCCGGGAATGGAGAGGGACCCCCCGGGAATAGACAGGGACCCCCCCCGGAATGGACAGGGACCCCCCCGGAATGGAGAGGGACCCCCCGGGAATGGAGAGGGACCCCCCGGGAATGGACAGGGACCCCCCCGGAATGGACAGGGACCCCCCCCGGAATGGACAGGGACCCCCCCGGAATGGAGAGGGACCCCCCGGGAATGGAGAGGGACCCCCCGGGAATTGAGAGGGACCCCCCCGGAATGGAGAGGGACCCCCCAGGAATGGAGAGGGACCCCCCAGGAATGGACAGGGACCCCCCGGAATGGAGAGGGACCCCCCCAGAATGGAGAGGGACCCCCCCGGAATGGACAGGGACCCCCCCGGAATGGACAGGGACCCCCCAGGAATGGACAGAGACCCCCCCAGAATGGACAGGGACCCCCCGGGAATGGACAGGGACCCCCCGGAATGGACAGGGACCCCCCCGGAATGGACAGGGACCCCCCCAGCACAGCCAGAGACCCCTTAGCACAGGCACTGACCCCCCCAGCATAACCAGAGACCCCCCAGCATGGCCAGAAATCCCCCCAGAATGGCCAGAGACCCCCACCCAGCACAGTCACAGACCCCCCAGCACTGCCAGAGACCCCCCCAGCATGGGCACAGACCCCCCCAGCACAGTCACAGAACCCCCAGCATGGCCAGAGACCCCCCCAGAATGGCCAGAGACCCCCCCAGCACAGTCACAGACCTCCCCAGCATAACCAGAGACCCCAGCCCAGCAGCCCAACCCCCTCCTTGCCCTCCTCCCACCCCCCTTTTTGCCTCCCCCCCCCCATTACCACCGCCAGGTGCTGGGAGTTGGTGCCCAGGGTGTGTGCAGCGATTTTCTCCAGGGATCTGACGATGCTGGTGCAGGCCTTGTCCTGCTTCTGGGACATCCAGAGGATGTGGGCATCCACCAGCATCAGGTTGCTGGCCATCTCCACGATCACCTCTGTCAGCTGGGAGGAAAACCAGAGCTCTGCACAGAGCTCCTCGCAGCCCCCACCCCACCACCAGACAACCAAAGCTCCTGGGTTCCCACCCTCCTCAGTCCCCACCCCCAAAAAAAAAAAAAAATTAATTAAAATGAGTAAATATCCAGCAGGGATGGGAGACCAACACCCAAAGCTCCTGGGTTCCCACTCTCCCCAGTCCACACCCCCAAAAAAAAGAAAAATTTTAATTAAAATGAGTAAATATCCAGCAGGGATGGGGGACCAACACCCAAAGCTCCTGGGTTCCCACCCTCTCCAATCCCCACTCCCAAAAAAAAAAAAAAAAAAAATTAAAATTAATAAATACCCAGCAGGGCTGGGGGACCAACAGCCAAAGCTCCTGGTTTTCCACCCTCCCCAATCCCCATCCCCCCCAAAAAAATAAAATAAAAAAAAATGAGTAAATCCCCAGCAGGAATCAGGGAGGTGGGAAGGGGGGAGCCAACACCCAAAGCTCCTGGGTTCCCACCCTCCCCAGTCCCCACTCAAAAAACAGAAAAAAAATAAAAAAGAATTAAAATGAGTAAATCCCCAGCAGGGATGGGGGACCAGCACCCAAAGCTCCTGGGTTCCCACCCTCCTCAATCCCCACCCCCAAAAGAAAAATTAAAAATTAAAATGAGTAAATCCCCAGCAGGGATGGGGGAGGTGGGAAGGGGGGAACCAAGACCCAAAGCTCCTGGGTTCCCACTCTCCCCAGTCCCCATTCAAAAAAAATAAAAAAAAATAAAAAAGAATTAAAATGAGTAAATACCCAGCAGGGATGGGGAACCAACACCCAAAGCTCCTGGGTTCCCACCCTCCCCAGTCCCCACTCAAAAAAAAAAAAAAAAAAAAAAAAAAAAAAAAAAAAAAAGAATTAAAATGAGTAAATATCCAGCAGGGATGGGGGACCAACACCCAAAGCTCCTGGGTTCCCACCCTCCCCAGTCCCCACTCAAAAAAAATAAAAAAAATATAAAAAAATTAAAATGAGTAAATACCCAGCACGGATGGGGGGAGGTGAGAAAGGAGGAGCCAACACCCAAAGCTCCTGGTTTTCCACCCTCCCCAATCCCCATCCCCCCCCCCCAAAAAAAAAAAAAATTAAAATGAGTAAATCCCCAGCAGGAATCAGGGAGGTGGGAAGGGGGGAGCCAACAGCCAAAGTCATGGTTTTCCACCCTCCCCAATCCCCACACCAAAAAAAAAAAAAAAAAAAAAAAAATTAAAATTAATAAATCCCCAGCAGGGCTGGGGGGAGGTGGGAAGAGAGGAGCAAAGACCCAAAGCTCCTGGTTTTCCACCCTCCACAAAAAAAAAAATAAACTGGGGGGATAAGTATTTTATTTATTTTATAGGGGCAGGTGGGAAGGGAGGAGCAAACACCCAGAGTCGTGGTTTTCCACTCTCCCCACCCCCCCAAAAAAAAATTTAAAAAAATGAAATGAAATGAAATAAATAAAATAAAATAAAATAAAATAAAATAAAATAAAATAAAATAAAATAAAATAAAATAAAATAAAATAAAATAAAATAAAATAAAATGAAATGAAATGAAACAAAACAAAATAAAATAAAATAAAATAAAATAAAATAAAATAAAATAAAATAAAATAAAATAAAATAAAATAAAATAAAATAAAATAAAATAAAAATGAAATAAAATGAAATAAAATTAAACGAAACGAAATGAAACAAAATAAAATGAAATTAAATTAAACAAAATGAAATTAAATAAAATGAAATGAAATTAAACGAAATGAAATGAAATGAAATGAAATGAAATGAAATGAAATGAAATGGAATGGAATGAAATGAAATGCAATAAAATAAAATGAAATAAAATTAAATAAAATAAAATGACATAAAACAAAATGAAATAAAACAAAATAAAACAAAATGAAACAAAATGAAACAAAATGAAACAAAATAAAATAAAATAAAATAAAATAAAATAAAATAAAATAAAATAAAATAAAATAAAATAAAATAAAATAAAATAAAATAAATAAAAATTAAAAACAATAAAATAAAATAAATAAAAATTAAAAACAATAAAATAAACCAAACCAGGAGCAGGTGGGAAGGGAGGTTCCTGACCTGCTTGATCTGATCCACGTAGCCGATGAACTTCTCGATCATTTGTGCCACGTAGAGGACATCGACCATGTCGGAGAAGTTGGCTGCCTCGGCCGTGTAGACGCGGAGCTGATGGGCCAGGGTGAGGGCGTTGGAGGCATTGATGGGCATCTGCAGGTGACACGGCCACCGCCAGGGGGGGACACGGTCACCAGCGTGCCCGAACACCCCCAAATCCCCCCCAGAACCACCGGGATGTTGGGCTGGGAACAGAGCTCCGAGACCTCTGATAACCCCACTTTAAACCCTGGGTTTAAGGACCGGGTCCCAACGCCTCTGAAGTGTCCCCAGGGATGGGGACTCCAGCGCTGTCCTGGCCCATCCCCGGGAACCTTCTCCTTGGAAAAATATTTCCTAACATCCAGCCTAAACCTCCCTTGGTGCAGCTGCCACCCATCCCCTCTCCTCCTGTCCCAGTTTCCTGGGAAAAAGCCCAATTTTCCCCCTCCTCACTCCAAACATCCCTTGGGGCAGTCAAGGAGATCCTTAAATTCTCCTCTCCATCCCCCATGACCTCCTCCATCCCCATAAGCCCCCCATCCCCCATAACCTCCCCCATCCCCCATAACCTCCCCATCCCCTATAACCTCCCCTATCCCCCATAACCCCCCATCCCCCATAACCCTCCCCATCCCCCATAACCCTCCCCATCCCCCATAACCTCCCCCATCCCCCATAACCTCCCCCATCCCCATAACCTCCCTATCCCCCATAACCCTCCCCATCCCCCATAACCCCCCTATCCCCATAACCCCCCCCTCCCTCATAACCCCCCATCCCCCATAACCCCCCCATCCCCCATAACCTCCCCCATCCCCATAACCCCCCTATCCCCCATAACCCTCCCCATCCCCCATAACCCCCCCATGCCCCCTATTCCCCCCCCATCCCCCCTCTCTAAATTCTCTCCCTTTTCCAGCCCCTCAGCTCCTCACAGGATTTCTGCTCCAGCCCCTTCCCTCCCACCTTTCCCCAACACTTCCCAACACCCCAAAAATCAACCCGAACCCCTTCCTCACCAGCACGAAGGTGTAGAGGACCCTGGTGATGTCGTTGGTGTAGAGGCAGCGGGAATAATCTCCCTCTTCCCAGTTCCCGGTGCGGTCACAGCGGCGCCAAGCCTGCTGCTCCCCCGCATCCCCCCCCCCTCCCGACGGCCCCGCCGCGAACGGATGCTGCAGGCAGGGCTGGAACGCCGTGATGCCGCCCAGGGTGCGGGGCCACCTGCGGGCACGGGCGAGCCGTGACCGAGGGACAGTAGCCACCGGCATCCCCCCCGTCCCCCAGACGGCTCCCCAGCCCCGCAACGCCGCGGCCAACAAAGCCCCCCCCCACCCCCCGAGTCAGCCTCTGCCTCCCCTTGGCTCTGGGGAGTGGGAGAGGGGGGTGATGGTGCTGCTTCCCAGAAACACGACACCCCCTCCCCAGGCCCATACCCAGCCCTCACACCCCCTCCCCAAATCCGTATCCCAGCCCTCTCCCCATTCCCATATCCCAGTCCGCTCCCCATTCCCATATCCAGCCCCCTCTCCTGTCCCATATCCCAGCCCCCTCCCCAACCCCATATCCACCCCCTCCCCATTCCAGCCCTTCCCCAGTCCCATATCCACTCCCTCCCCAGTCCCATATCCCAGTCTCCTCCCCAAACCCATATCCACCCCCTCCCCATTCCCATATCCACCCCCTCCCCAAACCCATATCCACCCCCTCCCCATTCCCATATGCAGCCCCCTCCCCAATCCCATATCCCAGCCCCTTCCCCAGGCCCATATGCAGCCCCTCCCCATTCCCATATCCCAGCCCCCTCCCCGTTCCTATATGCAGCCCCCTCCCCATTCCCATATACACCCCCTCCCCAAATCCATATCCCAGCCCCCTGCACAGTTCTGTATCCCAGCCCCCTCCTCAATCCCATATCCAGTCCTTCCCCGTTCCCATATGCAGCCCCCTCCCCAAACCCATATCCACCCCATTCTCATATCCAGCCCTTCCCCAGTCCCATACCCACCCTCTCCCCAATCCCATATCCACTCCTTCCCCATTCCCATATACAGCCCCTCCCCAATCCCATATCCACCCCCTCCCCATTCCCATATCCCAGCCCCCTCCCCAATCCCATATCCACCTCCTCCCCATTCCCATATCCCAGCCCCCTCCCCATTCCCATATGCAGCCCCCTCCCCATTCCAATATCCACCCCCTCCCCATTACACCCCTTCTCCAATCCCATATCCCAGCCCCCTCCCCAAACCCATATCCACCCCCTCCCCATTCCCATATCCCATTCAGCTCCTCACAGCTCAGGGGGAAGCCGGGGGGGGGGGGGCTGGGGACATTTTTAGGGGGCTGGGCACCGCTAATTTAAGCCACATTGACTGTCCCAGGAATTTCTATCCTAAAACGGCCCCGCCGGGGTGAGGGCGGCCGCCCGGAGCCTTTCGTCTTGTGCCAGAAAAAATTCCAACACCTCTCCTGCCGGAGCCGGGCTGAGCCGCAGGCACGGGAAACCCTTCAAAGGTGCTCCCCATGGATATTAATGGCTACCAGACACCCGCTCACCTCCAGAGAGCCCCTTCCCCACGCACACCCCCTCCCCGCCACGGCCCCGGCCCCTGCCTGAAGTCCCCGCGGTTGTTGGTGACCCTCTCGGCGGGGCAATAGGAGGCGGAGGTTTCCAGCACCACGATCTCCACCTTCTTGCTGACGTTGCCCTGGGAGGTGGAGACGGAGCATTCCCACTCGCCGGTGGCCGAGAGGTGGATGTTGGAAAGGATGAGCTCGCTGCGGGGACAGGAGATGGATGGGCTGGCACGGGGGGGCTGCCCCGCAGTGGTCCCCAAGGTGTGGGGGGCGTGGGGACACGCGGGAGGTGCCTGGGTTTGCCATCCCACCCGTGCAAACCCCTGGGAGTGTCCCTTTTCACCTCTGTCCCCATCACTCTCCCCATCTTCGTCTCTGTTCCCATCCGATGTTCATCTCTGTCCCTGTCTCATCACCATCCCTCTCCTCATCCCACATCCATCTCCATCCCTGTCCTCATCCCATCTGTCACTGTCCCCATCTCCATCCCCATCACCATCTCCATCCCATCTCAATCACTGTCCCCATCCCATCTCCATCCCTGTCCCCATCCCATCTCCATCCCTGTCCTCATCCCATCTGTCACTGTCCCCATCTCCATCCCCATCACCATCTCCATCCCATCTCAATCACTGTCCCCATCCCATTCCCATCCCTGTCCTCATCCCATCTCCATCCCTGTCCCCATCCCAACTCCATCCCTGTCCTCATCCCAACTCCATCCCTGTCCTCATCTCATCTCCATCACTGTCCTTATCCCATCTCCATCCCTGTCCTTATCCCAACTCCATCCCTGTCCCCACCCCACCTCCATCCCTGTCCCCATCCCACCTCCATCCCTGTCCCCATCCCATTTCCATCCCTGTCCCCATCCCATCCCCATCCCTGTCCTCATCCCATCTCCATCCCTGTCCCCATCCCATCTCCATCCCTGTCCCCATCTCCATCCCTGTCCCCATCTCCATCCCTGTCCCCATCCCATCTCCATCCCTGTCCCCACCCCACCTCCATCCCTGTCCCCATCCCACCTCCACCCCCGTCCCCATCCCCACCCCAGACCTGGTGATGAAGGTGCAGTCATGGATCAGGCTCTCCTCCACGATGACTCCGGTCCCCTTGTCCTCCTCCACCGGCTGGCGGTTGTGGTACCACCGGATCTGGGTGCTGTTATCCAGGTAGGTGGCAGTGCACTGGAAGGGCAACCGGTCGCCCTGGAAAACCACCTGGCGCAGCGACGGGATCAGGTGGTGGGTGTGGAGCTCCGGGGCGCCCGCTGCGAGGGGGTGGGAATGGGAAGGAGGAGGAGGAGGAGGAAGGAAGGGAGGGAGGGGAGGACACATCCGGCGGGGTCAGCCCGCTACCCCCCGCCCATCGCCACCACCCCCACCCCACCCCGTTACCCACACCCCCCGCCCATCCCCGCCGCCACCGCCACCCCCGGCCGCTTCCCAACTCACCGCATCCCAGCTGGGAATCCCGCACCCCGCGCAGGGGGAGCCCCTGGAGGCGCCGGGGATAAGCGCAGAGCGTCCGCTCCGAGATCTGCGCCGTGCGGGTGCGGGCCCAGGGCAGCACCCACCGCAGGTTACAGTCACACGTCAGGTACTCGGTGGAGAAGTCCCTAAAAGTCCCCAGTGTCCCAGATCACCGGAGAAAAGGGGTAGCGGGGGAAAGGAGAGAGGGGCAAGGACATCCCCCCCCCCCTTCCCCTCCCACTCCCGGTGCTAAAATTCCCGGGACACAAACTCACACGACTTTCAGGGAGGGGAGCTCGTCGAAAACGCCGGGGGGGAGGCTGGAGAAGATGTTCCCAGACATATTCCTGAGGGACAGGAGAGGAGAGAGGCTTGGAGGGCACCACAGACCTGGAGAGAGAGAGGTTCCCCCTCCCCTCGGTGTGCCCAGACCCCCCCCATAGTGGCACTCGACGGGGGTGGGCACGGCTGAGCCCAATGAACCCCCCCCTCTGCACCTCCTGGAGATGTGACATGGGGACAAAAGCAGGAAGGAACGGGACAGAGGAACCGGGGGGTCCCTAAGGGCTCCCCAGGGAGCTACTCACAGCCTGAGGAGGTTGGGGAGCCCCTGGAAGACGCTGGCGCTGAGGCAGCCGATGCGGTTGTTGGAGAGGTCCCTGCAAGGCACAGGGGAAGGGGCTCTCAGGCTTGGGGACACCTTGCTGTCCCCTGTGCCACCCCCGGGCTGGCCCCGCCTGCTCCCCGGGAGGGCTGGACCCACACTTACAGACGCTTCAGCTCCGGGAGACCCAGGAAAGCTCCGGGTTGGACCGTGCTGATCAGGTTGTTCTTCAGATCCCTGTGGAGAGGCACATAGGGACCTCAGGGGGGGCACCCCGAACCCCAACCCCGAACCCCCAAACCAAGGGGGGGGGGGATGGGGGGATCCTGGGCATCGCAGAACCCCCTGCAAGAGCCTCATTTCTATCCCATTTCCCTCTCGTTTTCCCTTCAAAGGGTGGAGGCTCCCCATGGAGGGGGGTGGGGGGGGGATTCCAGCCCCTCCGGGTGTGCACCACGGAGCATCCCTGAGCACCTCCCCCTCCTCCAGGTTTTTTTTTTCCCGGAGCAGCTGTATCCTGGGGTTATCTCCAGGATAAGAGCGAGGTTGTAACTGTGCAGGGCTCTGCAGCCCAGAGGAAGCTCGTTTGGGTCATTAGGCTGATTAGAGGCACCTATCTAATCAGGGGGGTGTGCCGGCACGGGGCAGCTGCTGGCACGGGTGGGGACGAGCTGGTGACATCAGCCACTCCCTCCCTGGGGACAGGGGAGGTGGCACTGGCTGGGAGAGGGAATGGGATCCAAATGGGGTGGGTGGTAGCAGCTTCCAGGGAGCTCGTTGCTGGTTCCATCCAGTGCTCCAACAGCACCAGCACTGACAGCAATGTGACAACTACAGCAACACCTACACCAACACCTACACCAACACAACACCCACACCAACACAACATCCACATCAACACCTACACCCACAGATTATCAACACCCACACCAACACACCACCTACACCAACACCAACACAACACCAACACCAACAAACCACCTACACCAAGACACCAACACCTACACCAACACACCACCTACCAACAGTGACACCAACACAACACCCACACCAACACACCACCTACACCAAAACAACACCAACACCTACACCAACACCCACACCAACACGCCACCTACACCAAAACAACACCAGCACCCACACCAACACCAACACTCACACCAACACCAACACAACACCAACAAACCACCTACACCAAGACACCAACACCTACACCAACACACCACCTACCAACAGTGACACCAACACAACACCTACACCAACACACCACCTACACCAAAACAACACCAACACCTACACCAACACCCACACCAACACCAAGACACCAACACCAACACACCACCTACACCAAGACACCAACACACCACCTACCAACAGTGACACCAACACAACACCAACACAACACCTACACCAACACAACACACACCTACACCAACACATCCCCAACACAACACCCCCACCTACACGAACACAACACCCACACCAACACCAACACACGACCCACCCGTGGCCCAGGGTCCCTCCACTGCCATGCACCCAGCGAACAAACCCCGGCCCGGCCCGGGTCCGATCCATCCCAGAGCCCAGCACCCCCCAGCACCATCCCCACTGCAGACCGAGGGACAGACCCCACCCCTGTCCCCGCTGTCACCCCGGCCCAGCCCCCTGGCTGCCAGAAGCCCCACGGGGGAGCGTGGGGGGCCGAGGGGGGGGGAGCGGTGTCCCTGGGGGAGGGGGCAGGGGGACATTCCCGAGCAGGACTGTGCTAATGAGCCATCCCGGCTGCATACCGGCCCCGCTCAGACTAATTAATCTCATTAAGCCACCGCAAATCACCGGAGATGCCAAACCGCATGCCTGGAGGGGCAGTGGTTGACAAGGCCACCCCCCCCCCAAAAAAAAAAGGGGTTTCCTCTTCAGTGCTGGCACACCAGAGCACCCAGGGGGGGCAGGGGGACGGGGATGGGGACCCCTCACCCCCTGCCACGTCCCCCGTGGGGCACCGACCCCCCGAACACAATTACAGCTCCTGTCCCGAGCAATCAGGCGTGACACGGGGTGATGGCCCCGGCCCGGCATGGGGGAGAGGTTCCAAACCCCCCTCACCTCCCCCCCAGTGCTGCCCCCCAGCTCTTCCAGGGCTCTTCCCGGCCCCTCGGGGATGTTAATCCCTCCGGTTAATGAGAGCTCAGTGCCAGGAGCAGAAGGTGACCCCGTTCCTGGCCCTGCCCTGGGGCTGCGGGGACACAGGGTCCCCAAGGTGACTGCTGCCTGCTCATGCCTCAAATGGTTCTGGGTGGGTTTTGTCGAATCCCAGACTGGTTTGGGCTGGAGGGACCTTAAAGGTCAACCAGTGCCACCCCCTGCCATGGGTAGGGACATCTCCCATCAGCCCAGGGTGCTCCAAGCCCCATCCAAGCTCATCCAGAACACTTCCAGGAATGGGGCAGCTTCTCTGGGCAACCTGGGCCAGGGTTTCACCACCCTCATGGTGAAGAATTTCCTCCTCATGTCCAGACTTGATCTCCCTGAAAAAACTCTTCCCCCTTTTCCCTATAGCTCCATGCCCTGGTATTGCTCCCACAGCTTTAAAATCCCAAAGCAGCCCCAATTCCTCCCACCAGGCACTGTGTCCTCCTGCCTCCTTCCCACCCCTGGGAATGGGGTGTCCCAGGGCCACTGTCACACCGGGTGAGTGTCCCACAGTGGGAGCCCACCCATCCCCTCTGGGCACAGGAATGTGGGACCCTGGCAGGGAACAAAACCCTCTCAGTGTTTCATACCTACAGATCAAACCCACATGGGGCCATAAATCTGCCCTGGGCACAGCTCCCTCCATAGAGATGCCTTTCATGGGGAGATAAGAAGGTTGACTTTGTTCGTGGGGGGACAATGTGGCTTTTCATCCCAGCCCCCACGTTGCCTCCCACCCCCAGCACAGCTCCTGGGGTCCCCCCCATGGCAAGCCTTGTGCCAGCCCCACCACAGCACCCACGGGTGACACGGGGGAGCAAGCACCCACGAGGTGCAGCCAGCCCCTTCTGGTGCCCACCCCAGCCCCACAGCATCCCACGGGCACTCACAGCTTCTCCAGAGCCCACAACCCAAAAAAGGAGCCGTTTTCCAGCACCGTGATCTTGTTGTTGCTCAGCAGCCTGTGGGAAGAGCAGAGGGAGAGGGGCAGCCCTGTAACTCCACCTGGGTTTGGAGGGGGGAGTGGGGACAACCCCAACACTGGGATGAAGGGACCCGAGTGGCCACGCTGGCTCCTGGGACATCGCTCCTCTACCTGGGTTTGAGTGCACGGAGCAGCATGGGGGGGTGACCAAAACCCCTACTGAGGACCCCAAAGGGTTCCTGCTCCCCACCAGCCTGACCCACTCGGTCACAGCATCCCCATCCATCCCGGGAGCCTCCCAGCACCGAGGGTTTTATCCCAGAGGAAACAGCAGCTTTGCTGCCAAAGGGGCCCTTGTAGGGTGACAGGAGAAGGAGAGGGGGGGGAGCAGCAGCAGCACCCGACCGTTCATCCAGGAGCTCATTAAAGCGCGTCAGGGGCAATTAGCAGAGCCAGACCTCGGCCCGGGGACCCGGGGAGGGGGTGGAGGGGGTGGGGGGATGCCCCGGTGCTCCCGGGTGGGCGCCGGTACCGCTCCCACCAGCAAACGTGACCCAAAAGCTTGAGGAGGGGACAGACGCCAGCCGGGGCCGGGAGGGCACCCGGGAGCCCCGGCCTGGGGGGAGGCATCGGGATAAAAAGGGCTCATTGAGGAGCGGGTCTGGGGCTGTTTACACACGGGCTGGCGGGACTGAATGGTGGCTGTGTGCTCCCAACCCCGTCCCGCAGGACTCCCAGCCCAACCGCAGCCGTCGCCAGCCACGCTCGCCTCTCCCGGGCTGGGCTCCCGCATCGGAGCGGGGTTGAGAGGCCAGACCCGGTTCCAGGAGCTGCCAAACCCCCAAAGGCTTTTGGGGAGAGAAAACTTGGGGGGCAGACACACCTCCCCCATATCCACCCCCCAGGCCGCATCCTGCGCTAATGAGGACCCGGGCACTGCCCCCGGGGCAAGGGGGGGTTGAACGGAAGCGGCCAGCAGACCCCCGGCTGGCAAATTGCTTCCACACGCCCCTGGCCGGAGCTGCCACAGCCAAGGCCACATCCACCTCCCCTTTTCCTTCACGCAGAGCCCCCGCTTCAGTGTGTCCTGGCTCTTCCCGGCGCTGCAGTCGGTACCGGGACCGGCCCAGTGGCACCGGGGGGGATCCCGCCCGGAGCGGAGGCAGCAGGGATGCTCCTGGAGCAGCATCACTCGGGAACAGCATCGCTCCGGAGCAGCACCGCTTCGGAGCAGCATCGATTCGAAGCAGCATCGATTCGGAGCTGCATCGATCCGAAGCAGCACCGATTCGGAGCAGCACCGATTCGGAGCAGCACTGCTTCGGAGCAGCATGGATTCAGAGCTGCATCGATCCGAAGCAGCATGGATTCAGAGCAGCATCGCTCCGGAGCAGCCCCGGATCCGAAGCGCCGCAGCCCCGTGGTTTGCAGCCTTTCCCCGTCCCGGCATCAGCCGTTGCTCAAGGCTCTGCCGGCCCCAGCGGCTCCAGAAGGTTTTAATTCCACCAGCAGCAGAGAGAGGATTTCACAACCCAGCAAAGGCTCCGCAGGCTGTGCACGCACAGAGGGGGGGTGTGGAGGGGGTCTCAGGGGCTCCCTGCTAACCCTGGGGGGAGCAGAAACCCCTCCCAACTCGGGGGCTGAGCTGGGATGAACCCTGGTGAAACAGTTCCCTGTGTCAGCAGCAAGTGGAGGAACGGGATGAGTGCAGGAGGCTCAGACCTCCCCTGTCCCCTCCCATACTCGGGCTCGGGGTGGCAGGAGGGTCCCCACATGGCCAAGGACACGTGGAGCTTTGGGGTTGGGGGGACCCGGGCATCCCAGGCCGTGCCAGAGCCTACCAGGGCATGGAATTTACAGAGGGATGCACACACAGACGTGTCACCAACACGGGGGGCTGGTGAGGACACAGCCACCCCCCAAGGGCTGTGCCCCGAGGCTGGGGACATTGGCTTTGTTCCCGGACCCTTGGGACCATCCGTGCCTCTGCCATAATTCCAGAACTCCCCTCCTTAAAAGGCAACAATCCCACAGCCCAGCTCGGCCTCCCCTGTCATCCCCAGCCAGGCGTTTGGGCCACGGGTGTCCCCGTCCTGGCCGAGGGCAAAGCCACCTCCAGAGCCACCAGTCCCTGGGGACAGGGAGCGTGGGAACGGCCGGGACCCGGCAGGGCACGGGGAGACCCCCAACCAGGGCACTGCCCACCCCAGCAAGACCCCAGTGCTGGGTGCCTGGGCTGCCTTCAGGAAAAGAGATTATTGACCAAAAGGAGTGGGTTTGGCACAGGAAAATTGACTGGAATGATGTGACTGAAAGTTTTCTTCTGGAGTTTTCCCGATCCTGGCTCTTCTCTTCCCTGTCTCGTAGGAGCCATCCAGCTCGTGCTCCCCCCGTGGCAACTCGCATCCTCAAACAGAGTTGGGTTTTCTCTCTGCCTTTATGGATAACGTGTTCCAAAATGTTTTCCGGGGTTTCTTTTTTTTTTCCAGGAAGTTCCCATCAGGCTCCACGGGACTTCCCGACCTCGCGTGTCTGTGGGTGGCAGAGCCCTGTGTGGGTCCCTGGCACGATTCCATCCCAGAATAACTGAGAACCCCCAAAATAAGAGGAGGGGACACGGGTGAGACACAGAGGGACCCTTTGCCAGCACCCAGCACCCTCAGCACATGGGATCGGGGTTGGATCCCCCCACAGGGCTGCTCTGACACCTCCGATCCTCGATGCCTCAGCCCTCTTGTGCCACCCCAGCACCCTCCTGTCTGCATCGGTGCCTTCACCCCCCGCCCCAAAAAAAAAAAAAGGGGACTCTGAGACCCTCCGGCATCCCGGCACGTGGGCGGGCGGGTGGCTCCCATCTCACGGCGGGGACAATAATCGCCTAATTGAGCGACGGCTGAAAAAGTCTCTCCGGACAATGCGGGGATTAAGGAGCAAAGCGTGGAGTCAAACGGAAGCGTTGGAGGGGGAAATGGGGGGGGGATGAGTGACCAGACGGCGGGAGGGAACCCCCCCGAGGAGCATCCTCCTCTTCTGGGGGGGATTCAGCCTCGGAAGGGGTTCAGCATCCTCACTCCGATGCACCGTGGCTCTCAGCTTTTGGCCCCTGCGAGTTTGCAGGCAGGGAGATAGAAAGATCTCTTCTTCTCTCTTTTTTTTTTTTTTTTTTTTTTCATCTCAAAAAGTGGAGCCAAAAGTAAAAAAAAAAAACAAAAAACAAAAAACAAAAAACCAAAGAGAAAAAAAAACCCAAACAAAAACACCACACGAAGATTGTTTTTTCAAGCGTGCTGGAATCCACTTGGATAAATAACGGCTCCAGAAACTGGGCTGCTGAAACAATAAACTTCCTCTGGACCCAACCAAAAAAGGACGCGGGGAGACGGTGGCTCCGCAGCCCGGGCGCAGGGAAAAGGCAGCGGCGCGGAGGTTAAAGGAGGGGGGGCCGTGCTGGGGGCGGGGAGCCCGCTCTGCTTTGCTCTCCAAGTGCATTAATTCAAAGCATATGCTCGCAGCAGATACGGCTCAGGCTGCGCCCCGAGCACAGCTTCGCTTTTTTTTTTTTTTTTCCAGAGGGATTCGAGGAAGGGAAAATTGGGGCCCTGGTGCTCGTGAGCAGCGCCGAGGGCTCCGGCACCCCCAAGGGTTCTGGAGTGGCAGCATCCCAGGGGGGGACCCCGCAGATCCCACCCAAAGGAGCTGGAGGATCCCCCGACGTGGAAGGGACCGTCCCCTCCTGGTTTTTTTGGGTGTTCGGGGGTTTTTTCCCCTCCCGGGGCGTTGCCTTCAGGCTCACGTCATGCCAGGCTATTTCGGATGGTGAAAATTATTGTTCCAAGCCTCAGCTTTTGTTAGCACAGGAAAAATCGGCCCCGGAGAGAGGGTGAAACGTCCCGAGCCAGCACAGGGTGACAGGGCAGGGATGCTCCATCCTACCGGGCAGTACCGCGACCCACAACCAACCCCAAACAAAAAAAACCCAAAAAACCCCAAACAAGTGCCCAATAAATAACAAATAAAAAGCTGAGAAAGGTTCGGGAAAAGAAACCATCTGCGGGGCCCAGGATAAACTGGCCTCGGAGAAGGGAGTTCAAGTAGAACTGGAAATTGGTCATAAGTCAAAGCCCTCTATTCCCTGCAGACAATCTGTAATTTCGGTGCAATCAAGCTGTGCACAGAAATGAGGCCAGGGCTGGGATTCCACATCTGGAAGAGGTTTGGGCTCCCGGCCGTGTGACAGCGGGGCTGGCCGCAGCCGGAGCTGCTATCTGGGTCTCGTTAGGGAGACAGAGCTTTTTCCATTAGACGATTAGCACAGGGGTCAGCCCGAGGGGGGGGAATTAAAGCCTCGTTAAGAGAGGTCTTGCAGAGCCCCGGCACCTCGCAGCCACGCCTGAGGGATGTCCCAGAGGGAGGTGCCAAAGCCCCCTGCCCCCAAGCTATAGGGGACACCGTAGTTTCTTAGGGTTGGCATCACCTTCGCCCTCCCCACGATGAGCTGAGGCAAGAATTAACCTCTGGGTATAAAAGGGAATGGGTTTAGAGAGGAGTCATAACCCCTGCTGGGGCTGCAGGGGGATTTTGTACCCCTGCCAGCATCATCCCATCAACTGGACCCCACGTGTCCCCACTTGTGCCTTCACCCATCACCTGGTGGTGTCCCCAAGGCACAAGTTGGTCCCAAGGGACCCTCAGGTCACAGGACACAGCTGAGGACATTTAGGACCACAGCATCCCTGTCCTGCCACCATCCCACAGCTCAAGGGCTTCCAGTGCCCACCACAAGGACAGAGCAGGGCCACTGATTCCCAGCACTTCCAACCACCCCGGGTCCATCCCCCACCAACCACAGCTTTCCCCACATGGAGTTAATTCTCCAGCTCCACATCTGCGGGCACTGCCACGGCTCTGGGTCCCTCCCTCCTGGAGCAGCAAATCCCCCTGCAAGGGGCCGGGGGAAGAGGGAAGGAGCCAGCAGAGAGTTCCCCCTGAGAAACCACCACATCCCCCCCCAAAACACCACGGCCCAGCCCGGTGCTGGCAGTGTCTGAGGCTGTGGGCATCCCTTGTCCCTTGTCCCCAGCTCTGTCTGTCCTCAGGCCGTGATGGCAGGGGGGTTTTCTCAGGCACAGGGGGGGTAAATAAGCAGCAGCTGCCACGGAGGCAGCTTTGGATTCCTCAGCGCGGGCCTAATAATTATAGATAAATAAAGAAATAAACCAAGAGTGTGGGAAAAAGCCAAAAAGAGAGCTGGGGTGAGGGACCCGCGGGGCAGCAGAGCTCTGGCCACCCACATGTCCCCAACCATCACCCCCGCAGCCAAAGCTGTGGCTGGGACAGACTGTGGTACCAGCCCTGCTGGGCATCCCCCGGGGCACCTGAGCATCCCTAGGGCAGCCGTAGGAGCCCTGCTCAGAGCCAGCTCAGCCACGGGGCTCAAAATTTGGCTGTCCCCAGTGGGGTGTCCCCCCAAGGCACGTGCAGCCCTTGCCACGTGCCCGAGCTCTGCTGCCTCCTCCGCTCCCTGCCTGCACCCCAGCAGCTCCAGGAGACGTTCCCGAAGCCGGAGCCTCTGGTTTTGATTGTTCCATCTGGAAAGGGTTTAGAATAAATCATGTTTACTGCGCCAGAGCAGAGCTCAGGGTCACCGCATATTTGTAGGTTTCTGCCTACGCCTGTAGGTTCCGTGTCACGTTTTAGTGGGATCGTGTAATGCCCTAATGCATCTGCACGGTCATCTCAGTCCCTCCGAGGGAGCTTCAAACCCCCCTGTCCCACCAGACAGAACCCACCAGACAGAACCCACCAGACAGAGCCCATCAGACAGAACCCATCAGACAGAGCCCACCAGACAGAGCCCACCAGAAAGAGCCCACCAGACAGAACCCATCAGACAGAGCCCACCAGACAGAGCCCACCAGAAAGAGCCCACCAGACAGAACCCATCAGACAGAGCCCATCAGACAGAGCCCATCAGACAGAACCCACCAGACAGAACCCACCAGACAGAACTCACCAGACAGAACCTACCAGACAGAACCCACCAGAAAGAGCCCACCAGACAGAACCCATCAGACAGAGCCCACCAGACAGAGCCCACCAGAAAGAGCCCACCAGACAGAACCCATCAGACAGAGCCCATCAGACAGAGCCCATCAGACAGAGCCCATCAGACAGAACCCACCAGACAGAACCCACCAGACAGAACTCACCAGACAGAGCCCATCAGACAGAACCCACCAGACAGAGCCCATCAGACAGAACTCACCAGACAGAACCCACCAGACAGAACTCACCAGACAGAGCCCATCAGACAGAGCCCATCAGACAGAGCCCATCAGATAGAACCCACCAGACAGAGCCCATCAGACAGAGCCCATCAGACAGAACTCACCAGACAGAACCCACCAGACAGAACTCACCAGACAGAGCCCATCAGACAGAACCCATCAGACAGAGCCCATCAGACAGAACCCACCAGACAGAACCTACCAGACAGAGCCCACCAGACAGAACCTATCAGACAGAACCCATCAGACAGAACCCACCAGACAGAGCCCACCAGAAAGAGCCCACCAGACAGAACCCACCAGACAGAGTCCACCAGACAGGACCTATCAGACAGAACCCATCAGACAGGGCCCACCAGACAGAACCCATCAGACAGAACCCATCAGACAGAACCCATCAGACAGAACCTCCCAGACAGAGCCCACCAGACAGAACCCATCAGACAGAACCCATCAGACAGAGCCCATCAGACAGAGCCCATCAGACAGAACCCACCAGACAGAACCCATCAGACAGAACCCATCAGACAGAACCCACCAGACAGAACCCACCAGACAGAACCCACTTTTGGCCACTCCACTCAGCATCACGGCTGCCCCCGCTCAGGCTGGAGGAAGCCCCTGAGCAGGAACCTCCTCAGATCCTCCTCCCAAAGAAATGAAGAGCAAAGCCTGCCCAAGGGCGGGTGTGACAATGGAGCCTCCACCTGTCCCACAGCCTCCTGGTGTCCCCAAGCCGAGGGGGGGACCCAGGCTGCACATCAGGGCTGTGGCTCCAGGACGATTCCCACTTTCCTTATGACATTTTTGGCACTCCAGGCCCTGCTCCTGGCACCCTGTGCTGACAGCCGTGTGGCAGGGCCAAGCTCCACCTGGGTGAGGGTGGCATTGGCCATTTCCCCTTCACAGCCACCCCTCTGTCACCGAAAATGAAGCCACTTTGCAGCAGAGAACCGAGGGATGATGCTTTAGAACCGGCAGCTGTGAGCAGCAGCGTGGTCGGGAGGGTTCAAGCACGTGTGAGCAGATGGGATGAGGAGCAGGGCCCTGCCCCACCCAGCCCAAACCTTCCACAGCATCCCAGAAAACCCACCCTGAGGAGCAGGAGAGGGAAAGCCAAAGCTTGGAGTGGGCAGGAGGGCACGGACAGCACCGCTCCGGGTGACGGCGACGTTCCCTCCAGCGAGAGAGCTGCTGGCCCTGCCTTCCAAACCAGATTTTAATTCAAACTTCTCCTCGGGAGTTATAAATAACCCCTGCAAGGAGCCGCTGCAGCGAGCAGGCACACCCCAACCAACCCTCCACCGAGGGCAAGGGAGAAGAAGATTTTAGGGAGCTCCAGGGCCAGCTCCAGCCCTTTCGCACAAACCCAAAACCCACTGACTGCTCCCGGTCGCTTCCCAGCAAATATTTCCTGTAAGAGCCGTGGCTTTCAAACAAAAACATCCTCCCCCAGCCCACAGACGGCAAAGGCTGCGGAGGGAAGCGTGGAGCAGAGGCCGTTTCCTGGATTTCCAGCTCACGTCCATACTTTTAAACCCGCGCCGTGGGGAGAGCGGGAGCTTTCCCGTTATCCCGGAGCCCCAACCCACTCTCTCGGTGCCGTTCGAACCGAGCTACGCCGAACCCAGCCACGCTTTTGTTGTGTCGATTCCCTTACTGAGTGAAAAAATCAGTGGAAAAAAAATAAAAAAATAAAAAAATTGTCCGTGCTGGGCTCCCCAAAACCGCGGACTTTCCCCCCAGGTCTCTTGTCCCCATCAGCCCCTGCCCGCCCATGGGGGAGCAGCCCCGGGGAGCGGCTGGGGACCCCCGGGACCTGCCGGTGTGGGGGTCCCTCTGCCGCTCCAGACACCCCCGGGGCCACCGAACCGCTTGGAATGGGCTCAACGTGCGCTCCCACCCCTCTCCGGGGGGCCAGGGGCAGCGGAAGCTCGGGCGCAGCATCCCGGGGGTGATGTCTGGAGCGGGGGGCGATACCGGGGGAGGTTCTGGGGGCGACGCCGGGGGTCGGGAAGCGATGTCGGGGGTGACGTCGGGCCCCGGGGGGTGATGCCGGGGGTGCGGGGACCGTGCCCGGTCGCGGTACTCACAGCGTGGCGGTGCCGTCGGGCAGCAGTTGCGGGTCGGGAGGTGCGGGGAGCCCCCCGCCGCTGCAGACCACCCTCCGCCGGGGTGCGGGGGCCCCGCCGGGGGTCTTGGTCCGTTCGGCCCCGCACTTACAGCCCAAGCTCTGTGCGGGACAGCCCCCCCCGGCAGCCCCTTTCCCGCTCAGCGCTGCCACCAGCAGCACCAGGGCCGCCGCTCCCCGCATGGCCCCGGCCCCGGGCCGCGGGCTCCGGGCTCCGGCTCCGCGCCCGCCGCCGCCCCGATCCCCGGGGCGGCTCCGGCGGCGCCTCCTCCCCGCTCGCCGCGCTCCGCCGCCGGCCCTGGCACCTCCCCCGGCCCGCCCCGGCCAGCTCCGCCCCGGCCCCGGCCCCGCTGAGGGCAGCGGCTCTTCCACCCCTCCGGCTGGGAGAGATGGAGACCCCCAGGGCAGGGGACGGAGGTCAGAAGGGTCCTGGACAGCTGGAGCCTGTGGGGGAGAGATGGAGACCCCCGGGCAGAAGATGGAGCCCAGAAGGGTCCTGGAAAGTTGGAGCCTGTATGGGGGAGAGATGGAGACCCCCAGGGCAGGGGATGGAGCCCGGAGGGGTCCTGGAAAGCTGGAGCCTTCGTGGGGGGGGGGAGAGATGGAGACCCCAGGGCGGGGGATGGAGCTCAGAAGGGTCCTGGACAGCTGGAGCCTTTGGGGGAGAGATGGAGACCCCAGGGCAGGGGATGGAGTCTGGGAGGGTCCTGGAAAGCTGGAGCCTGTGGGAGGGGAGAGATGGAGACCCCAGGGCAGGGGATGGAGCCCGAAGGGGTCCTGGAAAGCTGAAGCCTTTGGGGGAGAGATGGAGACCCCAGGGCAAGGGATGGAGCTCAGAAGGGTCCTGGAAAGCTGAAGCCTGGGGGGGGGGGAGAGATGGAGACCCTCAGGGCAGGGGATGGAGCCCGAAGGGGTCCTGGAAAGCTGGAGCCTTTGGGGGAGAGATGGAGACCCCAGGACAAGGGATGGAGCTCAGAAGAGTCATGGAAAGCCAGAGCTCTGCTGGGAGAGAGATGGAGACCCCGGGGCAGGGGATGGAGTCTGGGAGGGTCCTGGAAAGCTGGAGCCTGTGGGAGGGGAGAGATGGAGACCCCCAGGGCAGGGGATGGAGTCTGGGAGGGTCCTGGAAAGCTGGAGCCTTTGGGGGGGAGAGATGGAGACCCCCAGGACAAGGGATGGAGCTCAGAAGAGTCATGGAAAGCCAGAGCTCTGCTGGGAGAGAGATGGAGACCCCAGGGCAGGGAATAGAGCCTGGGAGGGTCCTGGAAAGCTGGAGCCTTCGTGGGGGGGGGGAGAGATGGAGACCCCAGGGCGGGGGACAGAGCTCAGAAGGGTCCTGGAAAGCTGGAGCCTTTGGGGGAGAGATGGAGACCCCCAAGGCAGGGGATGGAGCTCAGAAGGGTCCTGGAAAGCTGGAGCCTGTGGGGGGGGAGATGGAGACCCTAGGGTGGGGGATGGAGCTCAGAAAGGTCCTGGAAAGCCAGAGCCTGCAGGGGGGAGTCCCTCAGGACAAGGCTGGATCCCCTCTGGCCCCACAGGACCAGAACCCCCTCCCCCCCGAGCATCCTCTCGCAGAGGGAGAAGCTCCATCCCGGGCCCCATCAAGGGGCTGGAGCCCCGCAGGGTCCCTCCGGGCCACGGCGCCGCGGGTGGCTGTGACAGCCCCGCGGTGACAAGCCCAGGGCTCTGCGTCCAGGGGAGTGGCACAGACACCACCCTGCACCCGGGGGCTCTGACGGAGGAACCCTCTGCCCGAAACCCCTCCCCAAAATCCCACCCTGCACATCCTGACCGCGCTGCTCCGTCCCCTCCCGGCCCCCGCTCTCTCCCCTTCTCTCCTTCCCTGGTTTGCTCTCGAAGTTCAATATTTGCCTTCCCGTTGCCCCCCTCCCACGTCCCCGCTGCCCCTCTTGCTGCCCCCAGCCCTCTCTTCCCTCCCACCCCCCCCGTGGGGTTCGGCTCCGAGGCCACAGCTCAGTGCAGCTTCAAATCAAAAAGGATCAAAAGAAGGCAACGAAGTGGCCGGGACCCCGCGCCAGGGAGCAGGGAAAGAGGGTCAGGGAAGGACGGGAAGAGAGGCTCCAGGAATGCTGTTTCTCTCCAGGACCCAAAGTTCCTGGAGCGGGATAAGAAATTTGCTCCTTTCTCCAAATAAATAGGATCTGGCTGTAGGGGTGGGCGTGGGGAAGGGGGGATCTGCACCAAGTGATCTGACCACCATAATCGATGGTTTTTTTCCTTACCCTGTCCAGAATCTTTGATATTTTTTTCCCCACCCTGCACACCACCATTGACATTTTTATTCCTTTTCAGATCTGCCCCCAGATACAGGGGGCAGATGAGGGAAAGGAAAGGGGGGAAGGAAAGGGGGGAAGGAAAGGGGGGAAGGAAAGGGGGGAAGGAAAGGGGGGGAAGGAAAGGGGGGGAAGGAAAGGGGGGGAAGGAAAGGGGGGGAAGGAAAGGGGGGGAAGGAAAGGGGGGGAAGGAAAGGGGGGGAAGGAAGGGGGGGGAAGGAAGGGGGGGGAAGGAAGGGGGGGGAAGGAAGGGGGGGGAAGGAAGGGGGGGGAAGGAAAGGGGGGAAGGAAAGGGGGGAAGGAAAGGGGGGAAGGAAAGGGGGGAAGGAAAGGGGGGAAGGAAAGGGGGGAAGGAAAGGGGGGAAGGAAAGGGGGGAAGGAAAGGGGGGAAGGAAGGGGGGGAAGGAAAGGGGGGGAAGGAAAGGGGGGGAAGGAAAGGGGGGGAAGGAAGGGGGGGGAAGGAAGGGGGGGGAAGGAAGGGGGGGAAGGAAGGGGGGGGAAGGAAGGGGGGGGAAGGAAGGGGGGGGAAGGAAGGGGGGGGAAGGAAGGGGGGGGAAGGAAGGGGGGGGAAGGAAGGGGGGGGAAGGAAGGGGGGAAGGAAGAGGGGAAGGAAGGGGGGAAGGAAGGGGGGAAGGAAGGAGGAGCAGTCCCACACAGGCTTTGGGGTGGGAGGCCAAGCAGCCTGGTTCCTGCTCATCCTGCAGCTCCACCAGTTACCAGTTAACCAGTGGCATCTTTAGCCACTCAACCAGCTGGTTACCTCCTTTCACCAGCTCTCCCCTGCCAGGCAGTGACAAGGACCACGGCCCCAAGAGCTCATCCACTCCCGACCCCGAGGGGTCAGAGCCCTGCAGACTGTCAGCATCTTGTTAGTAAAATCCTAACAACCAACACTGGACTCACACCTCCCCCTCTTTTTTCCTTTTTTTTTTTTTTTCCTTTTTTCTTTTTTTTTTTTCCACTGTGGAAAATTTCCACGGCAGAAATTCCCCTCCCGTGCTCAGGGCTGATCCCAAATCCTGAAGCTGGATGAGCAACAGGAAACCACTCGTATCCAGTACCTGCTCTGAGGTCCTGTGAGCACCCAGCATGACACCCCTGCCCACAAGACACAAGATTTCAGGGAAAAGGGACCCTGGAGAACCTCAGATTTAAGGCCAGAGCTCCCCAGGTGTGGACAGGACCAGGACCAGGCTGTGCTGGCAGCATCCAAGCACTTCCAGAGCTCTGGAGCTGTCTCCAGGACACATTGAAGAGCTCAAGCCACTCTACGTGGTCTCCAGAATTTTATTCTCCTATAAAATTACCTCCAAGAACAGGCAAAACCTTGTCCAAAGTCGTAACAAATGGGAAATACCCGGCCCCACTCTGAGGAGAGGAGCTCAAGCAACACTTCCCACACTCTCCTGAAATCCTTTCAACTCCTTCCAAGCCCCTCTCTCCCTCTTTTCCCAGGAATGACCCCTCCTGATGCCTCCTGCCAGGGAGACAACAAGGAAACCTGTTTGAAACTCCACCCCCCCCCGAACTGCCGGATGCCAAATCCCCTTTCCCCTTTTTCCCCACTCCGAGGTTAAAAAAAAAAAAAAAACCCAAAACTCCGCAGGCAGAGGGAAAGGCAACAATCCCAGGACTCTCCAAATTCCTTTCACCGGGATCCAATAAAAACCTTGGCAGTCGCCGGCCTTCCTGCCGGAAACCTGAGAGCCCAGAAATAAACACACTTCCCACTTGGAAAGGTTGGGATCAGCCTTTGGGATCAGCTGCTCCAGGGCCACCCCCGGGCTCTCACCTGCCCGCAGCATCCCCGGCCCCAGCGGGAGCCCGAGGCAGAGCAGGGAACCCACCCAAATCTCTGGGTTTTCTCCTGGAAAACGAGCACCCCGTGCCACACGTCCGGGAGAAGGGGGAGAGGGGTCCCTCTGGATCTCCCTCAGGTCTCCAGGATGCCTCCCTGGGAGCCACAACTCCCTGCCCAGCACCTTCAATATTTTTTTCTCCACCCTGCCCAGCACCTTCAATATTTTTTTCCCCACCCTGACCATCATAATTGATATTTTTGTCCCCCACCCTTTCCAGCACCTTCGATATTTTTTTTCCTCACCCTGACCATCATAATCGATGTTTTTTTTCCTTACCCTGTCCAGAATCTTTGATATTTTTTTCCCCACCCTGCACACCACCATTGACATTTTTATTCCTTTTCAGATCTGCCCCCAGATGCAGGGGGAAAGGGGGGGAAGGAAAGGGGGGGAAGGAAAGGGGGGGAAGGAAAGGGGGGGAAGGAAAGGGGGGGAAGGAAAGGGGGGGAAGGAAAGGGGGGGAAGGAAAGGGGGGGAAGGAAAGGGGGGGAAGGAAAGGGGGGGAAGGAAAGGGGGGGAAGGAAAGGGGGGGAAGGAAAGGGGGGGAAGGAAAGGGGGGGAAGGAAAGGGGGGGAAGGAAAGGGGGGGAAGGAAAGGGGGGGAAGGAAAGGGGGGGAAGGAAAGGGGGGGAAGGAAAGGGGAGAAAGGAAAGGGGGGGAAGGAAAGGGGGGGAAGGAAAGGGGAGAAAGGAAAGGGGGGGAAGGAAAGGGGGGGAAAGAAAGGGGGGGGAAAGAAAGGGGGGGAAAGAAAGGGGGGGAAAGAAAGGGGGGGAAAGAAAGGGGGGGAAAGAAAGGGGGGGAAGGAAAGGGGGGGAAGGAAAGGGGGGGAAGGAAAGGGGGGAAAGGAAAGGGGGAGAAGGAAAGGGGGAGAAGGAAAGGGGAGGAAGGAAGCAGGAGCAGTCCCTCTGGCCACAAACCAAAGCTGTGTCTGCTGGACTCCTTCCTCCAGACCAGCCCTGGCAGTGACACCGCCCGGAGGAGCCATCAGGGAGAGCTCTGCAGCTTCCACCCCCCCCCCCCAGTGCTTTCCTGGATGTAAATAAAAGTTGTGGAGCCCCGGGGGGGAGGAGGTTCCTGGGCGGGGGTTCATTAAGAGGCCAAGAGAGCCTTTCATCTCCCAAACCTTGGCTCCACTCCAGTGTCCAACAGTTCCCATCTGCCGGGTGAGCTCTGGGGAAGGACTGGGTGGTCCCTACACCCCCCCCCAGGTGTCCCCCATCACCAACACCCCAGCTCCAGCTCCACGCCTCCCACCTCGGCTTCCAGGAGGAGGAACAGAAGGTGTCGGCGACCACTTGTGCCCAAGCTGCTCCCTGCAGTGACACAAACACGGCTGGGAGGGAGCCCCGGAGCCACCGGCAGCCCCACAGCTCCCTCCAGAGCTCGGATCCCCACGCAGCTCCGGCCTGAAAGGTTTTAGGAGGTGGGTGAGGATGCCCAAGGATGGAGGCTGTGGGAGCCAGGAGAAGTTTTCTCTGCCTTGCAGACACCCAGCTCCCAGTTTACACCAGTGACTTGCTGGATCAGGCTTGGCCAGAGCCCAGTTTCAAGTCAGGAAGTGAACACAAAGGGCCCAAGAGAGGAAAAACAAAAGGGGATGAGAAGCACAGGACAAATCCCAAGGTAAAAACCCAACCCTGGCTCTGGGCTCCTCCTCTGGGACAGCAGAGCAGGGGTTTGGTCTGAACAATAAATCCAGGTGTGTGGAATTTGCAAGCTGCTGAAATTCTGGGAAGAGAGAGGTGGGAAAAGACTGGATTCACTTCAGCTGTCAGGTGGGAAATGGATCTGGAAGAGGCTCCTTGATTCCTGTCCTCTTCTGATGGACCAAGGGAGCAGTGCCACCCAGAGGGCTTCTCCAGGAAGAATTCCCACCCTCTGACATCTTGCCCAGCTCTCTGCAGCTTTTTTTTTTTCCCCTCCTGCTCCAAAAAAAGCCTTCACTTGACTCACCAGCTCAGCTTCAGCTCTTTCACCCCACCCTCCAAGCAAGTCCCACTCCAGAGCAGCTCCAGCTTGGGGTCAGCTCTTCAACCACAACTCAGGGCATTTATTCACCAGGCTGGGAGGTAAAAAGAAAATCTTTAATAGCTGTACAGCTGGCACAGATGGCATTCAAACCCACCATTTTTTATATTTTTTTTTTTTAATTAAGAGACCACGAGACACAGAGCAGTGCTGAGGAGGGCTGCATGCTGCTTCCACACCAGGCAGGGACAAGAGGGTGGTGCCAGAGGTGACACTTTTTGCATTTACATTCAGCATTTTGAAGTCAGAATAAAACCAAGAGCTGGATTTGACCACACACACACAGAGAGAGAGAGAGAAAGAAAAGGCTGGGCAGGAGGTTTCTGCTGGCAGGCAATGTGTCCTCCTCTTACCAGGTGACAACAACCCAACAGGTGACAAAAGGGACTTGGGTGTAGCTACCACTGGCCAAAGAGCAGGTGACAGAAGGCAGGAGCTTTGTTGGACACCTGGAGGAACAGTCAGTGCACTCAAAGAGTCTTTCTTCCAGGAGAGGTGAAGGGCAGAGCAGTGTTTAAGACATGAAGACACAGCCCAGAGGCTCTGCCAGGGAAAAGAGGGAACCCAGGACACACTGGAGGGAAAATACTTTACTTTTTGAAGGGTTTTTTTTTTCACACAGAGCCTCCTGCAAACCCCACTGGTGTCCTGTGGGATGAGCCAGCAACATCAACCTCCTCCTGATGGAGGTGGGAGAGTGCAGGCAGCCACCAGTGGGCCAAGGACCTTGCAGAAAATCCCCCCCAAAAAAAGAATTTATGGCATTAAGAACTCCTGGGCAAGATGAACACAAGTCCCAAGACTTCACAAGAGGGGAAGGGAAGGTTGAAAGCATCCCAGAGACACAGAACCAAGGGGAGAAGTTAGGAATTGTCAGCCTGAAAAGAACAAAGAGGAACTCGAGCTAAAAAAGACTTTTTTAGCTCTTCTTTAGCTTTTCTTTAGCTCTTCTTCCACACTTCCCAACTGCATCCAAAAAACTTCCCCAGGAATTCCTGCTCCTCATCCCTCCTCCTCTGCTCCTCCCTCATCCTCTCAGGACATGGACACAGTGTCTTGGTGTCCCAGATCCTGGGTGAGCAACCCTCACAGCAGGGACCATGTGCAAAACTTTAATTTGGGGGGGACATTTCTAGGTCTCTGGCAGGATTATAATCATTTGTGTAATGAAGATTTTAGCCCTCAGAAACCAAAAACCCACCCACACTGCTGCAGTGACCTCCTCCTGACAAATCCTCAACCCCCTGACCCACAAGTCCCTCTTCCTGAAGGAGCCAAGATTATTTTTTTTTTTTTTTGAGCAAAAATTTTCATACCATTTGCTGGCTATAAAAATTTCCAGTGTCTAAGGGAATCCCAATGGATCAGGAGGCATTTCTGGCCTCTCTTCTGCCACCAGGAATTCCCTCTCCCTGGCACCAGGAAGGGCAGAATGCATAGTGAGGTCCCCCCATCATTTTGTCCTCTGCAGAGGCCACTTTTTTTTGGGGTTTTTTTAATTTTTTCCCCCCTCTCTTTAATGACCCTGAGCTGCCATGGTCTCTGTTTTGCTTTTTGCTTCAGCAGGGGCCTTGCCACCAACTGCTTTGTTGGAATAATCCCTCTCTCCAAAAATAGTGCTTCCAATCCTGACGTTGGTGGATCCAACCTCTACCTGGGAAGAGAGAAAAAGGAGAATCCAGCCTCAAGGAAGCTTCCCCAGCTGCTCCCAGGGGCTGTTTTCCTCCCCAGAATTTCAGGAGAGGGTTAAGAGCCCCATTTGGGTGACTCTGGGGTTGATTTCCCAGAGGAACTTACTGCATGCTGGAAGTCTGTGGACATTCCCATGCTCAGCTCCACCTTTTCCAGGGGGAGATTCAGCTTTTCACACACCTCCTGCCTCAGGGAGAGCAGCAGCTGGAAAGGGAGAGGGAAAAAGGGGAGGAAAAAAAAAAGGGGAGAGGAAAAAAAAAAGGGGAGAGGAAAAAAAAAAGGGGAGAGGAAAAAAAAAAGGGGAGAGGAAAAAAAAAAGGGGAGAGGAAAAAAAAAAGGGGAGAGGAAAAAAAAAAGGGGAGAGGAAAAAAAAAGGGGAGAGGAAAAAAAAAAGGGGAGAGGGAAAAAAAAGGGGAGAGGGAAAAAAAAGGGGAGAGGAAAAAAAAGGGGAGAGGAAAAAAAAAGGGGAGAGGGAAAAAAAAGGGGAGAGGGAAAAAAAAAGGGGAGAGGGAAAAAAAAGGGGAGAGGAAAAAAAAAGGGGAGAGGAAAAAAAAAGGGGAGAGGGAAAAAAAAAGGGGAGAGGAAAAAAAAAAGGGGAGAGGGAAAAAAAAGGGGAGAGGGAAAAAAAAGGGGAGAGGAAAAAAAAGGGGAGAGGAAAAAAAAAGGGGAGAGGATAAAAAAAGGGGAGAGGATAAAAAAAGGGGAGAGGACAAAAAAAGGGAGAGGACAAAAAAAAGGGGAGAGGAAAAAAAAAGGGGGTGAGGAAAAAAAAAGGGGAGAGGAAAAAAAAGGGGAGAGGAAAAAGAAAAGGGGAGAGGAAAAAAAAAAGGGGAGAGGAAAAAAAAAAAGGGGAGAGGGAAAAAAAAGGGGAGAGGGAAAAAAAAGGGGAGAGGGAAAAAAAAGGGGAGAGGAAAAAAAAGGAGGAGAGAAAAAAAGAGGAGAGGAAAAAAGAAGAGGAGGAAAAAAGAAGAGGAGGAAAAAAGAAGAGGAGGAAAAAAGAAGAGGAGGAAAAAAGAAGAGGAGGAAAAAAGAAGAGGAGGAAAAAAGAAGAGGAGGAAAAAAGAGGAGGAGGAAAAAAGAGGAGGAGGAAAAAAGAGGAGGAGGAAAAAAGAGGAGGAGGAAAAAAGAGGAGGAGGAAAAAAGAGGAGGAGGAAAAAAGAGGAGGAGGAAAAAAGAGGAGGAGGAAAAAAGAGGAGGAGGAAAAAAGAAGAGGAGGAAAAAAGAAGAGGAGGAAAAAAGAGGAGGAGGAAAAAAGAGGGGAGGAAAAGAAGAGGAGGAAAAGAGAAGAGGAGGAAAAAAGAAGAGGAGGAAAAAAGAGGAGAAAAAAAGAGGAGGAGGAAAAAAGAAGAGGAGGAAAAAAGAAGAGGAGGAAAAAAGAAGAGGAGGAAAAAAGAAGAGGAGGAAAAAAGAGGGGAGGAAAAAAGAGGGGAGGAAAAAAGAAGAGGAGGAAAAAAGGAGGAAAAAAGAAGAGGAGGAAAAAAGAAGAGGAGGAAAAAAGAAGAGGAGGAAAAAAGAAGAGGAGGAAAAAAGAAGAGGAGGAATAAAGAAGAGGAGGAAAAAAGAAGAGGAGGAAAAAAGAGGGGAGGAAAAAAGAGGGGAGGAGAAAAGAGGGGAGGAAAAAAGAGGGGAGGAAAAAAGAGGGGAGGAAAAAAGAGGGGAGGAGAAAAGAGGGGAGGAGAAAAGAGGGGAGGAAAAAAGAGGGGAGGAAAAAAGAGGGGAGGAGAAAAGAGGGGAGGAGAAAAGAGGGGAGGAGAAAAGAGGGGAGGAGAAAAGAGGGGAGGAAAAAAGAGGGGAGGAAAAAAGAGGGGAGGAAAAAAGAGGGGAGGAAAAAGGAAGAGGAGGAAAAAGGAAGAGGAGGAAAAAAGAAGAGGAGGAAAAAAGAAGAGGAGGAAAAAAGAGAGGAAAAAAGCAGCCAGTCCAGCTCAGCTTCAGGCTGTCCCAGCTCCCATTTTTTGCCTTTCTTTGATGTTCCCTTCACTCAGAACCTCCCCACACCTCCCACTGCTGCTTGCCCTGCAGCACCTCCCAGCAGCACAGGCTGTGTGGGTGACAACAGTCACACTGACAAGGTGACACCTCCAGCTGTCACCCCGGTGCTCCAGAGCCCTCTGGGCCCTCAGTCCCCGTGGCCACTGCCACTTCAGAGCTCTGACCAAGCTCCTTCTGCTCCCAACCAAGAGATCCACAGCCAAAATTTGGGCTGGGACAGGCAGCCAGGTGTCAGGTTGGGCTGGGACAGCTCAGCCAACCCTTGGATATTTTTTTTTTTTCTAGAACCTTACCTGGAAATCAGGATTTGGGCCCTTACTGAGGTCGTGTCCAATGCTGCCAATTGTCATCAGCCCCACGAATTCCAGGCTGGGACACTTGGTGAGGACATGTTCCACAGCAGCTGTGGTGTCCCCAGGAGCAAGGCCATGTTTACCTGGCAAGGGACAAAGAAATCTGTGGCCAGTTCTGCCAGGAACCTCCCCACAACCAGGTGTGTCCTGGTTTGGGCCAGGATAAAGGTGATTTTTCTAAGTTTCTTGTAGATGGTTGAACTTGCTGAGGTTGACAGCAAGTTTCTCAAATGGAGTTTTCCATCCCACGTGTGTCATCCTGAGTATGGAGTTGGGGAGTTGGGGGATCAGGAGGACTGAGCCACACCCTTACCAGCTGATTGGCCTCACCTGAGATCACCAGCAGAAGTGCTGGGTACCACCCCCCTTAACAGCTGATTGGTCTCACCTGTGGCACTATAAAAGACCAGCAGAAGCTCCTGGCCTGCCTGGTTGCCTCCCTGGCTGGCTGCCTGCTGCCCTGCCTGCTGGCCTGCCTGGTTGCCTGCCTGCCTGGTTGCCTGCCTGGTTGCCTGCCTGCCTGCCTGCCTGCCTGCCTGCCTGGTTGCCTGCCTGCCTGGTTGCCTGCCTGCCTGGTTGCCTGCCTGCCTGGTTGCCTGCCTGCCTGGTTGCCTGCCTGCCTGGTTGCCTGCCTGCCTGGTTGCCTGCCTGGTTGCCTGCCTGGTTGCCTGCCTGGTTGCCTGCCTGCCTGGTTGCCTGCCTGGTTGCCTGCCTGGTTGCCTGCCTGGTTGCCTGCCTGGTTGCCTGCCTGGTTGCCTGCCTGGTTGCCTGCCTGGTTGCCTGCCTGCCTGCCTGCCTGGTTGCCTGCCTGGTTGCCTGCCTGCCTGGTTGCCTGCCTGCCTGGTTGCCTGCCTGGTTGCCTGCCTGGTTGCCTGCCTGGTTGCCTGCCTGGTTGCCTGCCTGCCTGGTTGCCTGCCTGCCTGGTTGCCTGCCTGCCTGGTTGCCTGCCTGGTTGCCTGCCTGGTTGCCTGCCTGCCTGGTTGCCTGCCTGCCTGGTTGCCTGCCTGGTTGCCTGCCTGGTTGCCTGCCTGGTTGCCTGCCTGGTTGCCTGCCTGGTTGCCTGCCTGCCTGGTTGCCTGCCTGCCTGGTTGCCTGCCTGCCTGGTTGCCTGCCTGCCTGGTTGCCTGCCTGGTTGCCTGCCTGGTTGCCTGCCTGGTTGCCTGCCTGGTTGCCTGCCTGGTTGCCTGCCTGGTTGCCTGCCTGGTTGCCTGCCTGGTTGCCTGCCTGGTTGCCTGCCTGGTTGCCTGCCTGGTTGCCTGCCTGGTTGCCTGCCTGGTTGCCTCCCTGCCTGCCTGGTTGCCTGCCTGGTTGCCTGGTTGCCTTCCTGCCTGCCTGGTTGCCTGCCTGCCTGCCTGGTTGCCTGCCTGCCTGCCTGGTTGCCTGCCTGCCTGCCTGGTTGCCTGCCTGCCTGCCTGGTTGCCTGCCTGCCTGCCTGGTTGCCTGCCTGCCTGCCTGGTTGCCTGCCTGCCTGCCTGGTTGCCTGCCTGCCTGCCTGGTTGCCTGCCTGCCTGGTTGCCTGCCTGGTTGCCTGCCTGGTTGCCTGCCTGGTTGCCTGCCTGGTTGCCTGCCTGGTTGCCTGCCTGGTTGCCTGCCTGGTTGCCTGCCTGGTTGCCTGCCTGGTTGCCTGCCTGGTTGCCTGCCTGGTTGCCTGCCTGGTTGCCTGCCTGGTTGCCTGCCTGGTTGCCTCCCTGCCTGCCTGCCTGCTGCCTTCACCAGGCATCTTAGAAGGATCCCATCCATTCATCTGCCTGTGGTCCTGATCCGTGCCAGCCTCCACCTCCAGTCCATTTGCCTGCCTGTGTTCCTGCCTCCTGTGTGTCCAGCCTGGACTTTCCCAGCCTTGGTTTGTGTGAGAATTATTGGGGGAAAAGGGGAAGGAATCTGATATTCATTCTCTTGTATATTTGTGTATATATATACATATTTATATAGCATTTTTTTTCCCCTATTTACCATTATTGTTTCATTAAAGTTGATTAGTTTAGCCTCCAACCCATAAGTCTCTCTCCCTTATTCTCTCTTCTTTCTTATCAAGGAGGAGAGAGAGATTAATAGAGAGAGATTAATAGAGAGATTAATAGAGAGAGATTAATAGAGATTAATAATCACTCGGTTTAATCACCAGGCCAGTGTTAAACCCTGACAAGGTGGAAACTGAGAGAGGAGCAAACTTCACCTGAGCTGAAGAGAAATCCTGCAGCAACCCAGCCGTGGCACTCAGGTTTGCTCTGGACATCAAAAAAAACCCCCAAAAAAAAGCCACTTACTGTCTTCTCCACTCGTGTTCACTTGCACCATGACCTTCAGCCTCTGGGAGGAGCCTTTTTTCTGCCAGGAGGTGTTGACTCTGTCAGCCAGTTTCACAGAATCCACTGTTTCCAACATGAAGAGGTTGGGGACAGCTGGGGAGGAGACAGAGGCTGAGGACAAAGCTGCTGGCACACAAATCTTTGCACCCACAGCTCAAGCTCCTGCCCAGAAAGAGGCAGGGGTGAGCTAAGCTTAAAAAAAAAACCCCCAAAAAAGTTGTTACTCCTCGAACATTGGAAGATTTTAGGGTCAGCAGGTGGGAGATTAAACAGACTTTACCAATCAGCTTGTTGACATTGTTTTTCTGCAGATGGCCAATAAAATGCCACTTAATCTCAGGACAAGAGGAGAGAATCTGCAAGCAGAGAGGAAGAGTTAGGTTTGAACTCCCTAATTTCCCTTCCCCAAGCAGTACTTAAAGTCTTTGTTTGCCCACAAACAAAATACCAGAGAGTTAAACGACTCCTTTTGTTTGCAGTGCTCCTGGTGTGGACTCAGATTGCTCCAGGCTGGAGAAGAACAGGAGGAGCATTCCAAGGGGAAGGCAAACTCAACAACCATAAAATGAGGGCTTTTCCCCAAGCTGTTACCATTTATTTTATTTTATTTTATTTTGCATCTGCCTCTCCAGCAGCAGAAAAGGCAAAAGCACTGCTCAGAAAAATGGTTTGTGACTAAAGGACAGGTGTGCACAGGGCCCTCTGGGGCCAGCAAGAAATAAGAAGCAGAGGAAAAGCAAAGAAATGAGAAGCAGAGCAGAAGGAAAGAAATAAGAAGCAGAGGAGCAAAAAAATTAAAAGCAAAGGAGAAGCAAAGAAATAAGCAGAGGAGAAGCAAAGAAATAAGCACAGAAACAAAAAAAATAAGAAGCAAAGAAAGAAGCAGAGAAAGAAGCAAAGAAAGAAGCAGAGAAAAGAAGCAGAGAAAAGAAGCAGAGAAAAGAAGCAGAGAAAAGAAGCAGAGAAAGAAGCAGAGAAAGAAGCAGAGAAAGAAGCAGAGAAAGAAGCAGAGAAAGAAGCAGAGAAAGAAGCAGAGAAAGAAGCAGAGAAAGAAGCAGAGAAAGAAGCAGAGAAAGAAGCAGAGAAAGAAGCAGAGAAAGAAGCAGAGAAAGAAGCAGAGAAAGAAGCAGAGAAAGAAGCAGAGAAAGAAGCAGAGAAAGAAGCAGAGAAAGAAGCAGAGAAAGAAGCAGAGAAAGAAGCAGAGAAAGAAGCAGAGAAAGAAGCAGAGAAAGAAGCAGAGAAAGAAGCAGAGAAAGAAGCAGAGAAAGAAGCAGAGAAAGAAGCAGAGAAAGAAGGAGGGGGAGCAGGACAGAGGCCAAGAGCTAAGAACAAACCCCACCTTTACCTGAAGAGCCAAGGTTTCAGTGCCCAATTCCCTACTCCAAACCACAACTTTTCCTGCAAACCCCTGAGGCCCCACACCTCCAGCAGGACAAACACCTCAGGAGCTGTTTACTTACTCTGGAGTCTGATGCCTTTTCCAGCAGCTCTTGAACCTGTGAGAAACCAAGACAAACTTCTCATCCAAACCACTCAGGTGGCTCTGGGGGCTGATCCCATGGGGCTGATCCTCTCTTGGGACCAGAGGATGCCCCCCAAACCCTGGGGAAAGATGGGGGGAGGGGGGAGGAACTCATCCAACTCACATAATTCTCCCCAAAGCTGCGTTGCCCGTGGCTGTAAGCATCCAGCACCATCTCTGCTGGCTTGGTCTTGCTGACTGCCACCAACCGTGGCTGCACTGCTGGCAGCCCCTGCAGAGACCCCCAGGGTGAGGGGGGAGTGGGGGGGGGGGCAAACTTTACCTCCCTCCAAGCCCAAAACCCCGGGGAGCCCCTAGGGGAGGGGACATGGGGTCCTCCACAATGGGGTGACAGAGTCCTGGGGGGGTGGTGGTGATAGGGGGGAGGACACAGGGCCCTGGGGTGAGACACAGGGCCCTGGGGTGACGGGGGGGGGGGACACACACAGGGCCAGGGGGGGGGGTGGGGGGGGACACAGGGCCCTGAGGTGATGGGGGGAAGGGGACACAGGGCCTTGAGGTGATAAAGGGGTGGGGGGGAACACAGGGCTTTGAGGTTATGGGGGGGAGACAACACACAGGGGGCCCTGAGGTGATGGGGTGGGGGGGGACGGATGGAGAGGGCCCTAGGATGATGGGGGGGAGGGGGGACAGGACACAGGGCCCTGAGGTGATGGGACACACACACACACATAGACCCTTGAGGTGATGGGGGCGGGACAGGACGGGACACAGGGCCCTGAGGTGATGGGGGGGGACACAGGGCCCTGGGGGGGTGGAGGGGGACACAGGCCCTGAGGTGATGAGGGGGGGACACGACACACACAGGGCCCTGAGGTAATGGGACACACACACAAACAGCCCCCTGAGGTGATGGGGGGGAAGGACAGGACGGGACACAGAGGGCCCTGAGGTGATGGGAGGGCGGGGGGGGGCACAGGGCCCTAAGTCGAAGGCGCCGTCTCCATGGTGCCAAAGGACTTGTCGGGCAAACCCCAGCGGGGTGAAGCTTCCCGCGGTTCTCCCCCTCCTCCCTCTGCCCCTCACCGGAGGTCTCCGCGCTGCCGCTTGCTGCAGTTGCTCGGTGACAGCGCGGAGCGCAGGGCCCAACCCGTCCCCGGCGGCCATGCCCGCTCTCCACATCCCTCCTTCCCCCGGCTACTTCCGCCACGCACCACGCCCCCTCCGCGCCGCTCAGCCAATGGGATCTCTCCCTGCGGGCAGCGCTGACCAATAGGAGGCGAGGGGCGGGGACAAAAAAGGGCGGGATGAGGAGGGAGAGGAGGAGGTGGTGCCGCCGCCATCTTGGGAAGGTCGGGGGGAGCAATAGGGGGGACCCCGCGGCCGCTCCTGAGGGGACAGCCTGGGGATATCCCCCCCCTTTTCACCAAAACGGTGGTAAATGAAAGGGGGGGATGGAGGGAGAGCTGCGGTGAGGGAAAGGTTTGCCTCACCTGAGGGGAGGGGGGGAAAAGGAGGAGGGGGATTCCCCCCCCCGCCCCCCCTCGGAGGAGTATGAGGAGGCATCTGGAGAAAACCTTGGAAAACCTTGGAATTTGTGACTGGGATGGAAGTCAGGGAAGCAGAGAAGGGTTGGGGGGTGGAAGGGACCTCCCCAGGACATCTATTTCCAACCTAAGAGGCACCTTGAATACAAACCCTGGGACTGGCAGAGGTGGAAGGAACCTCAAAGCTCACCCAGTACTAACCATTTTTTTTATCCTTTTTCTCCTTTTGCAGGGGGAGAGTGAGGATTTATTTTGACAGAATCGAGGTGGTGAATTTCCTCATCCAAAATGCAGGTGAGTTCTGACACACACCCCCTTCTTCTTATTATTATTTCTTTGCTTTTTCTCTGCTTATTCCTTTGCTTCTCCTCCACTTGGAGCAGCAGCCTTGATGCTACCTCTGAGAAGTCTGCGAATTATTTTTGAAGGTACCCAGAGGGAAAAAAACCCAAGAAGACAGTAAAATTGAAGGCCATTTTATTGTCATAGCAAATACCAAAATAAAAAGGATTTTAATACATAAGATCTCAGATCACTGTGTTCCCAACAGCCATCCCTGGGTAGCAGCAGTGCCACAAACCTGTGTTTTCTTTGTTAGGCAGAGCAGGTTTAAAATTCAGATAATTATTTCATGATTTCAGGCTGTAGAAATTAGGACAAAAATCTTGGTTAATGACAGAGATGGAAAAAAAAAAAAGGTTTAGATGTAGTGACAAATCTGCTCTGGAAGGTTAAAAGAAATACACAACAAAACCTGAATGCAAACACAATGGATTTTGCTTGTGAAGATTGCAGCTTTGTTTTTGCTTTTCATACACTCATCACAATTGAACTAAATTACAAAAAAAATACTTTAGCAGTAATATTATTTAAAAAAAATAATAATTCTGAAGACCTTTTTCTTCTGAGCTATGATCTTCCCATGAAACACACTGGATAATAATACTTTTGGCTTATTTGGGTGGGTCTTGAAGGACAAACACTTCCCAAAAAGGAGGTTGTAGTTACTCATGGAACTCTCCAACAGGAATGTAGAACCCTGCCAAGTAAGATCATCCTCAACCACTTAGGTACCACTTATGTCATTCCTAAATTCCTGCTGATAAAAGTCAAATTTTTTTGGAATTTCCCTGACCTTCTGTTTCCCAACAGCTACAAAGAAGACAAACAGAGGACTCTTCTCCAGCAGAAATTGGTGCTGATCTTCAATTCTGCAGGTCTCAGTCAGGAGAAAAACAGGGAAAAAATAAAAATATTGGCACCAACAGCTGGAATGAGTCAGATTGGTAGTGTGGCTGCCTTCTTAAAAAGAATAATTAATATTTAAAACCAAGTGTTTGGGGTGCAAGACTGCAAATGCAACAGGCTGGTCTCTGCAAACTTAATTAGCACTTGCTTGCATCATCCCTTATTATGCAAATGATGAATAATTAATAAAGAGGCTCTCCTGCCAAGTGGCAGATGGGTTGGGGTAAGAAAAAAAAACACCAAAAAAGCCCTTTCTAGGCCTGGACTTTTGTCTTTACCACCCCCTCAAGTTTTAAATGGGTGTCAAACAAACCCTGTCACTGCTTTGCAGCTGAGAAAACCCCACACTGAACAGCAACTTGGTTCCTTTTGCCTCAGTTTCCCTGAATCTTCTTTCAAGCACTGCAGCTGCTCCCCCAGGAAATTTTTTTTTAATTATTTTTGCAAAAAATCAGACTCCCTGAGTCAAATCTCTCAGGATGGCTGTGGCCAGGTTTGCACTGGGACTCTGAGCTCAGCAGGAAAAATGCCTCCAACCACAGCCTCCCTGAATATGGCAAAAAAAAACCCCAAAATAGTGTCAAGATGCAGAAAATCCTCAGTTTGGATCATCCCACCACTCAGACAAGGCCTGGGGCCTTCAGACCTTGTAGTGTTTTCAAGTCTAGCACCTGTTTTTAAAAGGGGGGTGAAATAAAAAGTCCTGGGAATTTCCAATGAGAAAAAAAAAAACCACCAAAAAAAAAAACCTCCAAGTTGTAGCAGCAAATCTCCTGGCTCCAAAATTTCTAAATTTATTACAAACCACCTGAAAATCCAAAATTACTGAATGAGGTGCTCTCTAAGCTGGCTGCAGAACAACCTAAGAAGCTCTTCCAGCATCATTTGGTCTCTGTGTCCAAGAGGGAGAGGTGGATCTAGGACCTACCTGGAGCTGCCTGCTTGACAAATTGCTAGAAAAACCACCCCCTAAATATAGATTTATTTATAAATACCAAAGTCTTTGTGTCTAATTGTCATATAAAAGGTGGAAAGGATTTGAGTCTGATTCCTCTTTCAGTAGAAGAAAAGGGGAAACCAAACAGCAACTTCCCAAGTTCCTGTTTTTGTTTGGTAATGAACCAAAAAAATCTTTTCAGGGGACATTATGAAGAAACTTTTGTGTCCTCACTGGTTCCTGTTCCATCTTCTTCTTGGAGTCCTTCTGCAAATCCCTCTGCAAATTTGCTCTGGCTTCCTGCATAGTCCATGAACATGTTGGGAATATCTTTGCCAAAATAAATCTTGCTGTTTGCTGCAATTGCTTTGTATTTCATCAGCTGCAAGTACTCAGGAGTTAACTTCAGCTGCAGAGAGAGAAAAAAAAAAAAAAGAGGGAAAAAGAATCAGCAACAGCTCAGATTCAGTCAGCAGAGGGTGGAGTAACTGGAGAAGAACAATTCAAGCCTGGAAGTTATAGCCATATCATTTCATGGCTGTGTTTTCCATTTTTTTTTTAAATTTTTTTTTAATTTTTAAATTTTTTTAAAATTTTTTTAATTCAAATTTTTTTTTTAATTTTTTCTTTCTTTTAAAGGCCCTTTAGCTAGCCTGGCAGTTTGGTGTGCAAGCTCAGCTCCATTTTCTCCCAGCTCTGCCAGGAATCCTGAATTTCTGACTGGAGCAGCTGAAAAGGCCACAGCCCAACCCCAAGTTCCATCTCCAGAGGGAGCCAGCAGGATGCAGCAGAGCAGAGATGTTTCAGGTGATGCTACAGGTGTTATCCTGACATAAACTTCTCTCTCCAGGCAGGAAAATGAATTTACAAGGAAGGAGGGAAATGTTTCAGGCTCAAAAAAAAATTTTTTCCTGAGAGGAGCTGCCTTTGTTTTCCTCTTGGACTTCAACAAAGCAACATGAGAAGCACCCAAGCAGCTGCTGTTCTGCTGAGTGGTTCTCTGCAGCCTCAGGGAAAGAGCTCCAAGGCTCAGTGTAAGGAAATCAGCACCAATAGTGAGGAAATCAGCACCAGTAGTGAGGAAATCAGCACCAGTAGTGAGGAAATCAGCACCAGTAGTGAGGAAATCAGCACCAGTAGTGAGGAAATCAGCACCAGTAGTGAGGAAATCAGCACCAATAGTGAGGGAATCAGCACCAATAGTGAGGGAATCAGCACCAATAGTGAGGGAATCAGCACCAATAGTGAGGAAATCAGCACCAATAGTGAGGGAATCAGCACCAGTAGTGAGGGAATCAGCACCAGTAGTGAGGGAATCTGCACCAATAGTGAGGAAATCAGCACCAGTAGTGAGGGAATCAGCACCAATAGTGAGGGAATCAGCACCAATAGTGAGGAAATCAGCACCAGTAGTGAGGGAATCAGCACCAATAGTGAGGGAATCAGCACCAGTAGTGAGGGAATCAGCACCAATAGTGAGGAAATCAGCACCAGTAGTGAGGGAATCAGCACCAATAGTGAGGAAATCAGCACCAATAGTGAGGGAATCAGCACCAGTAGTGAGGGAATCAGCACCAGTAGTGAGGGAATCTGCACCAATAGTGAGGAAATCAGCACCAGTAGTGAGGGAATCAGCACCAATAGTGAGGGAATCAGCACCAATAGTGAGGAAATCAGCACCAGTAGTGAGGGAATCAGCACCAATAGTGAGGGAATCAGCACCAGTAGTGAGGGAATCAGCACCAATAGTGAGGAAATCAGCACCAGTAGTGAGGGAATCAGCACCAATAGTGAGGAAATCAGCACCACGAGTGAGGAAATCAGCACCACGAGTGAGGAAATCAGCACCAGTAGTCAGGAAATCAGCACCAATAGTCAGGAAATCACCATCAATAGTGAGGAAATCAGCACCAATAGTGAGGAAATCAGCACCAGTAGTGAGGAAATCAGCACCAGTAGTGAGGAAATCAATACCAATAGTAGGGAATCAGCACCAATAGTCAGGAAATCACCAATACCTTGTTGGCCTCAGCTATTTTCATGGCTGTGTAGCACTCAGCATCAGCTCGAGCCTTCTCCCTTGCCAGGAATGCAGCATCTGGAAAAAAAAACAAACCCAAGAAAACCCTCTAGATGTTGAGATTCAGATATTTATTTCCAGCCATATCAGCTAAAACCTTTTCCAGGTGGCCAGTCCCACTCCTAAAGAGCAGGGATCCAAGAAGGGGAAGAAGGAAGAAATCCAGGCACAGGCTCCTCAGTTTAAGCCTCAGCTGCTGCAGGGTGCACTGAGGAATTCAGCTGCCTCTGTGACTCCAGACCCCAAAGCATCTTGTGCACACCAGGATTTCATCACTGCCCCTCTCCCACGGGCCAAGAACACTTCTTTCTTCTCTAGCCAGCCCCTTGTGCAGAAAATGCAGCAAGTGGAACACTGGGAAAGCAGGATTTCCTCACTGGAAAAGCAGGAATTCCCCACTGGAGGACTCAGGGCAGAGCAGTGCAAACTCCAGCTTGCTCTGGGAAAGCAATTCCCCAGCTGGGATTGTGCCTGGCACCCTGAGATGTTCAGGCACAGAGAGGCAGGAGATCCAAACCTGAGAGAGCTCTTCCCCTGATCCTGCAGGATACTGACAGGAAACTCCCAGCATTTAAGGAAGGGAACACTTCCCCTTTTTGTATCCCACTTCTTTTTTTTTTTTTTTGCTCCCTTCTGAGTTTTTTATCTGCTCAGGAGGTGGTGTCAGAGCATCACCTGAAGGCTCAGAGCAGTTTCCTCAGGCTGGTTCAGTGTCACCTTGTGACATCCCTTCCATGACATTTGCTTTACCTGGGCCAGCAGGGAGTCCTGGGAGCTGCTACACATAATTAGAAAAAAAAAAATATATAAACAATTGGATGGTTTGGCCTGAGACTTCCACTCTTTTGGCTAAAAAGAGAGAAAAAAAAGACTGAGGGAGACAGGAACCCTCTGCTGCCACCAAGCTGAAGGCCTGACACCCAGTGACACCCATTTATCAGAAACAAAACCCACTGCATTCCTGCAGAGAACTTCTTAATGAGGAGCCACTGATCTGTAAAACTCTTTAATTGGCTCCTTGGTGGCCATCTGCAGAGCTTGACAGGCCCTATAATGAAGATAATAATTGGAAATAAGGCCATGAAACTCTGAGCTGGGAATGCAGAGCCCTCCTCATGGCCTGGGACAAAGCATTGGAGCAGAGGAGTGAGGGGACACTTTTCCCTACAACCTCCTGCAACAACCACCTTGAAAAAGGAGTTTCAAGAAGCACAATCTGCCAAGAACCATCCCTCTTCCTGCCTCTGGTCAGTCTGAGTTCCTCAGAGTAGTTGAGGAGGACAGAAAAGCCAAAATGCAAACCCCACAGGTAACAAATTTATTGGTTAAAGCAGAATATTTGCCACAAAAAAAAAAACCTCCTCAGTCCCTCCTCTGAGAGTTGGAAACCACACAGCAGATCCCTGCTCTGCCAGAGAGTAAATGAGGTTTTGTTTTCTAAATATTTCACACTCCACAACAACAAAAAAACCCTGAATTTAAATCCTCTCTCTAAGAAAAAAAAAAAAGCTTTTAGAAGAATCCTAAGCAAGCAATGGACAGAAAGCTTCCACCACCTCATCCTGCCCCAGGTACTCAGGAGCTGGGGCTGCCTCCCCAAGACCACACACTCATTTTTTGGGGTCCTTCCACTCTGAGAGGCTGCAGCCACTACCCAAAATCTGTCACTTTTGGTTTTTTTTTAGCAAGACACCAGCCTGCCATTCCCTCCTCCTTTCCTGCACTTGGCTGACAGAAGAATCCCCTCAGGATCCAGCCAAGCTTTGAAATCCTCAATGTCTTCTGCTCCCCTGAAAACTCCACTGCTGAGGAAATGAGGATTCAGATGTCCTGATGTGCTTCAACCACTACCAGACACACAGGCAACACTTAAATCAGATTTTTTTAGGTTGGAAGAGACCTCCAAGACCATCACTCCAACCTTCCACCAACACCAGAAGTAACCAAAACCCTCAAGACCACAGAACTGGCAGATTCAGCCCTGCAAACCTCAGCTTGCACTGAGCAACACTCTCACTCCACACACTTTGAGCACCCCCTCATGAGCTGCTCCAGGATCCTCAGAGAAAATTCAACACAGAACATTTTGATTTAGTTCAAATCTCTCACCTTCAATCTCTGAAATTCGCTTCTCTGTTTCCTTTTCCATCACTTTCTGTCCATAAGTTATTTCAGCAACTTGGGCAATTTTTTCTGCCTCTGAAATGAGAAAAGAACCCACTCCCCATTGCCATCACACCCTCTGCCTCCTGCCAGAGGCAACAACTTCACCCCTGGGAGTCCCCACCACCCCCTTTTTAGTGGGAATAAACTGTGGGAAGAATCTCCAGCCCTCAGTCAGTTTGGGGGCAAAACTGGGACCCAGCTGCCAAATTCTTGGCACTTTTTCTTCTTGGCACTTTCTTCTTTCTCTGGCACTTCCAGATCAGCCCAAATCCTGCCAGATCAGGACCCAGGTGCCTCCCTCCCTGGGATCAGGGTTTGTTTTTTTTTTGCTTTTTCTCCCCATTCCCCACCCCTGCCCATTCCCTGCCTCCATACAGGGATGCACAGACCAATGAGGGCTTTTTTCCTTTCTGTCTCTGCTTCTTTCTCCACCACCTTCTGCTTCTGGGCTGCAATCAGCAGCTTTGTCTTCTCACTCTCCCTGGGGAGCCAAAAGAAGTTGGTTAAAAAATGGGAATTTAGATGGAAGTGGTGCAGCTTTCCACAGCTCTGGAAGCAAAAAGTGTGCCTGCAGACACAGAGTTTTTTGTCTAAACCAAAGCCCTCTCCATGGCAGGAAGATTTTTCAGTCTTTCAGTGCTGCTTTCTCTCACAGCCCATCCCCATCTGTGTGGTTTTTGGGGGGCTGTTACTCCTGCTACTGAGGAAATTATTTAAACAATGTAAGAAATTAAAAACCTGGAGGATCCTGGAGGTTTTTCTGCTTCTCCTGGCAGCACTCAGCTTTGAAATCACCCTTCAGCCCCCTCTCTGTGCACTGCAGACACCAGAACCTTTTTTATTTAGCTCCCTGTTTTGCAGGTGCAAAAAGCAGTTTTAGAAGTGTGCATGGAGCAAAATCCCAAATCCCAAATCAAGGGGGAGATGAGAGGCAGCACCAAACCTCTCAACACATCTGCAGGCTGACAGGGCCCAGGCTGCTCTGGCACTCTGCCCATCAGGAGAGTGCTGCATGTGACTCCCTCCAGGATTCCAGAAGGTCCCAGGGAATGGCAGGGAAGAGGAATGGAGGAGAGGGATCTGATTGTGACCCAGAGACTCAGAACAGGAACATTTCTGACTGCTCCAAAGGGAAGGCAGCTGGCTGGGAGTGTTGAAAAGGGGATCAGTGTGCCAAGGGCTATTCAAAGATGTTATTTCCAAGCTTGCTGCCTGTTGAATCAACACCTTCTCCCTCCTGGTCAAACAAGAGGATTAAGTGGTGGAATCCATCCACTCGCCACTCACCCACAGGGCTCTGGGAAGCCCCTGGAAAACACCCTCAGGGAGAAGAAACCCTTGGGCAAATTATTTCCCTGCTGGACTGGTCCCAAATGGAGAAAATTCCCCCCCCTGGCAGACTCAGCCAAGGGCTCCTTTGCTTCAGCCCCTTCCCTGAGGAGCAGCAGCAGCAGAGGGCACTGAAACCAACTTCATCTGGGTGAGTGAATCCTTTTGCTAACACAAAGGTGCAAGGCTGAGGCACTTACATGAGCTCATAATTCCTCCGGATTGTTTCAGGGATGTTTGGCTTTGTAACTCGAACTGCCTGGAAAAGGAGAGAGGAAAAAAAAAAACAAAACCAAAAAAACCAGGAGGCAGGCAGCCAGCAATCAAAAGCCAAGCATCCCCTGAGGCTCCAGAGGATGGGGGGAGCCACACAAAGCTCTCTGAGCAGCTCCAAACCCCACAGAACACACCTGAGAGGAAACTGGACCTGGTGTAAACCCTGAGTAACCCAACACATCCAAGCCAAGAGGGGACATAGAATCCCAGAATGGGCTGGGTTGGAAGGGACCTCAGAGCTCATCAAGTCCAACCCTTGCTCCACTCCCCCCGTGGTTCCCAGCCCATGGCACTGAGTGCCACATCCAGGCTCTTTGGAAATATCTCCAGGGATGGAGAATCCACCCCTTCCCTGGGCAGCCCATTCCAATGCCTGATCACCCTCTCCAGAAAGAAATTCTTTCTAATGTCCAACCTAAACCTCCCCTGGCACAACTTGAGACCTCTTGTGCCCTCTTGTCTTGCTGAGAGTTGCCTGGGAAAAGAGCCCAACCCCCCCCTGGCTCCAACCTCCTTTCAGGGAGTTGCAGAGAGTGATGAGGTCTCCCCTGAGCCTCCTCTTCTCCAGCCTCAACACCCCCAGCTCCCTCAGCCCTTCCTCACAGGAATTCTGCTGGATCCCTTCCCAGCCTCCTTGCTCTTCTCTGGACCTGCTCCAGCACCTCAATCTCCTTCCTGAGCTGAGGGGCCCAGAACTGGACACAGGACTCAAGCTGTGGCCTCCCCAGGGCTGAGCACAGGGGCAGAATCCCTTCCCTGGACCTGCTGGCCACGCTGGTCCTGAGCCAGCCCAGGATGCCATTGGCCTTCTTGGCCACCTGGGCACACTGCTGCCTCCTCTTCAGCTTCCTGGCAATCCAGACTCCCAGCTCCCTTTCTGCCCCTCTGTGCCCAGCCTGGAGCTCCCCATGGGGTTCTTGTGTTGAACCTCATCCCCTTGGGATCAGCCCAACTCTCCAGTCTCTCCAGGTCCCTCTGCAGAGCCCTCCTGCCTTCCAGCTGATCCACACTCCCCCCAGCTCAGTGTCCTCTGCAAATTTGCTGCTGATGGACTCAATCCCCTCACCTAAATCCTCACTAAAGATATTGAACAGCACTGGGCCCAACACTGATCCCTGGGGGACACCACGGCCGCCATTTTGAGGCAGCCCCGTTCAGCTCCACTCTCTGGGCCCGTTCCAGCCAGTTCCTAACCCAGCACAGAGTGCTCCTGCCTGATCCATGGCCTGACAGCTTTTCCAGGAGAATCCTGTGGGATACGGTGTCAAAAGCCTTGCTGAAGCCCAGGTAGAGCACATCCAGAGACATGGCTGATATTTCAGGATTCTGCTCCCAGGGTGTTCAACACAGCCTGGACTACAAAGCCATTTTCTACAAGGTTTTTCCTCTTTCCTCCCTTCCCAGGGATCTGCACCTTGGATATTTCCAAGTGGAACGGGGCTTACCTGTATGATCAAGCCAGGGGCCATAGTAGTTAAGTCTTGTTGCAAAGCCAGTTTCAGGTTTTCATCAATCTGATCTGATTTGGAGGGGAAAAAGAAGGAAAAAAAGGGCACTAAAACCCCTGCCAAGGCAGTTTGCTGGCAGAATGAGCTGGGATGGGCTCAGAGCTCAGGATTCTCATTCCTGGAAAGTACAGATTTGATGTAGAAAACCTCAAAAGCCACCCCTGACCCCCAGGCAGGCTCCCAGAGTGTCAGACAGCACCCAACACCAGGGCCAGCAACCCAGCAGGCAGACACCAAAACTCTTCCAGTGGCCCATAACCTGCACTTGAGAACCTTTCCAAGCCAGAAGCAGCAGCTTTCTGATTAAAAATAAAAGTAAAAGTCTGTGCTGTAACCCATTTCTCCACTGGTATCTTCCCAGTTAGATCCTGACAAAGTCCAGTTACACCCTGGCTGCTTGGAGACAGAGAAAATGGGAAGAGGGAAAAGGCTGCATGAGTTGTCTTAAAAGGCTGCAAAAAAATCATCAGTTTGGGTTCAAGGGATACCAGTTAACTCCAGCATAGAAAATTCCAAAATTCAAAAAAAAAAAAAAAAAAAAAGCCAACCCCTTGCTCCAAGGAAAAGTTCTCAGGACAGAAAAATTCCCAGCTGGGGGTTGTGAGGAAAATCAAACTGTAGCAACAGCCTTGAAAACAATCACAGAGCACTCCTGGATGCTTTGCTTTGGTTGAACTATCTGGAAAACTCAGGTTCCCAAGGAAGTTGAGCCAGGAATTTAGGGAACAGCTGCTCTGAGTCTCCAGCACCTGCTGGAAGGGGGCAGAGATGACATTAATCTGCTGGAAAAAAGGCTGTGCCCACTCCAGAGCTGAGCCAGAAAACATCCAGCTCAAACAAAAACCTCCAGCAGAGTTTGTCCAACTTCTCCCTGTGCCCAGCAGTGCCTTGGACTCCATTTCAAGTCCTGTCAGCACCAGCTGCTGACATCTGGGCAAAAAAAAAACCAAAAACCCAGTCCAGCCCTCCAGCAGAACCCTGGAGGAAGAACTGAGCCCTGGTTCTGGCTTCTCAGGAAGCTGCCAACACCCTGGGTTCCCTCAGGCACAAATTCTGCCCCTTTTGGGTCCAAAACCCTTCCCAGCAACTCTGCAATCAGCCCTGAAGGGATTATTTTTCCATCCAGAGCCTCAAACCAACCCCTCAGTGACCCTTTGATTTCTCCCACTTTTCCCCAGGAGCTGTTTTCCTCCCAGCTGCTGCTTTCTCACCATAATTTCTTATTTTTTTTCCACAAAGAGAAGAAGGAAAAAAAAGCAGGAAGCAGTCAGCAACCCTGATTCCAAACAGAGCTCCTTTGGGGGGCAGGGGAGTGAGATCTGGAGCAAGAGAGCAGGAAAAGCACCCCCAGAACCTTTCCTCAGAACCAGGAGGGGCTCAGCTCACCAAAAAGCTCAATGTAAACCTCCTGGAGGGTGTGGACACTGCAGAACTGGTTCAGCTCGTGGTGGATCTTGTTGAAGATGAGGGCTTTGTCATAGTCAGCAGTGTAGTTCTTCACAATGTCATACACTGGGAAAGAAAAAAACCCATAAAAATTAAAAATAAAAGAGGGGAAACTGGGCTTGGAGCAGGGCTGAGCAGGGCAAAACTTGGGGCTCAGGCACAAAGAGTCCCAGGGCCAGACTGGAATGAGGAACCCACCCATGGGAAAGGGACAGAACCCACAGGAGAAACTCAGAACCCACCCAGGAGAAGCTCAGAACCCACCCAGGATGGAGGAGAAACAGAACCCACCCATGGGAGAAGCTCAGAACCCACCCAGGAGCAGCTCAGAACCCATCCAGGATGGGGGAGGAACAGAACCCACACATGGAAGAAGCTCAGAACCCACCCATGACAGGAGAGGGACAGAACCCACATGGGAGAAGCCCAGAACCCACCCAGGAGAAGCTCAGAACCCACCCATGATAGGAGAGGAGCAGAACCCACCCAGGATGGCAAAGGGACAGAACCCACATGTGAGAGAGAAACAGAACCCACAGGAGAAGCTCAGAACCCACCCAGGAGAAACAGAACCCACCCAGAATGGGAAAGGTACAGAACCCACATGTGAGAGAGAAACAGAACCCACATGAGAAGCTCAGAACCCACCCATGATGGGAGAGGAGCAGAACCCACCCACAGGAGAAGCTCAGAACCCACCCAGGATGGGGGAGAAACAGAACCCACCCACAGAAGCTCAGAACCCACCCAGGATGGGAAAGGGACAGAACCCACACGTGAGAGAGAAACAGAACCCACAGGAGAAGCTCAGAACCCACCCAGGATGGGGGAGAAACAGAACCCCCACAGGAAAAGGACAGAACCTACACATGGGAGAAGCTCAGAACCCACCCAGGAGAAACAGAACCCACCCATGACAGGAGAGGGACAGAACCTAATCATAGGAGAAGCTCAGAACCCACCCATGATATGAGAGGAGCAGAACCCACCCACAGGAGAAGCTCAGAACCCACCCAGAATGGGAAAGGTACAGAACCCACATGTGAGAGAGAAACAGAACCCACATAAGCTCAGAACCCACCCATGGGAAAAGCCCAGAACCCACCCAGGAGAAACAGAACCCACCCATGATGGGAAAGGGACAGAACCCAATCATAGGAGAAGCTCAGAACCCACCCATGATAGGAGAGGAGCAGAACCCACCCACAGGAGAAGCTCAGAACCCACCCAGAATGGGAAAGGGACAGAACCCACACGTGAGAGAGAAACAGAACCCACAGGAGAAGCTCAGAAACCACCCATGGGAAAAGCCCAGAACCCACCCAGAATGGGAAAGGTACAGAACCCACATGTGAGAGAGAAACAGAACCCACATGAGAAGCACAGAACCCACCCAGGAGAAACAGAACCCACCCAGGAGAAACAGAACCCACCCATGACAGGAGAGGGACAGAACCCAATCATAGGAGAAGCTCAGAACCCACCCATGACAGGAGAGGGACAGAACCCAATCATAGGAGAAGCTCAGAACCCACCCATGATATGAGAGGAGCAGAACCCACCCAGGAGCAGCTCAGAACCCACCCAGGAGAAAGAGAACCCACCCAGGATGGGAGAAAACCAAAACCCACATGGGAAAAGCCCAGAACCCACCCAGGAGCAGCTCAGAACCCACCCAAGATGGGAAAGGGACAGAACCCCCCCTTGATCCCACACAGGCCACATAATCCCAGAGAAGGACTTTTTAGGATCTCAGGGAGTGCTGGGACGTGGGGGAATGGATTAAAAATAGAGGAGGGGAGATTGAGATGGGATTTTAGGAAGAAATTCTTCCCCAGGAGGTGCTGAGAGCCTGGCACAGGTTGCCCAGGGAGGGGGGGGAAGCCCCATCCATCCCTGGAAGTTTTTAAGGAGCTGATGTGGGGGGAGGTGTCACCTCAACCCCCCCAAACATCTCCCCAAACATCTCCCCAGCCTCACCTGCACTCTGGATGAGGAAATTCACCACCTCGATTCTGTCAAAATAAATCATCACTCCCCCACTGCAAAAGGAGAAAAAAAAGGAGAAAAAAAAAAATAAAAGATCAATAAATGGATGCAGGGGGGCAGCTGGGGGAGGGGGAGACTTCCCTCAGGTGGGAGGGGGGTGAGGAAAATAAAGACCCCTGGGAAAAAAAAAAAAAAGATCCCCTGGAAAATAAACCCAAAGATCCCTGGAAAAAACAGACAACTCCTGGAATAAAACAAGCAATCCCTGGAAAAAAAAAAAAAAAAGATCCCTGGAAAAAAAAAAAAAAAATCCCTGGAAAAAAAACAAAAAACAAAGATCCCTGGAAAAAAAAACAAAAAACAAAGATCCCTGGAAAAAAACCCCCAAAGATCCCTGGAAAAAAACCCCTAAAGATCCCTGGAAAAAAAACCCCAAAGATCCCTGGAAAAAAAAACAAACCCAAGATCCCTGGAAAAAAAAACCAAAGATCCCTGGAAAAAAAAAACCAAAGATCCCTGGGGAAAAAAAAAAAAAGATCCCTGAAAAAAAAAACAAACCAACAAAGATCCCTGGAAAAAAAACCCAAAGGTCCCTGGAAAAAAAAACCCAAAGAACCCTGGAAAGCAAAGAAACAACCCCTGGAAAAAAACCAAAGATCCCTGGAAAAAAAACCCCAAGATCCCTGGAAAAAAAACCCCAAAGATCCCTGGGAAAAAAAACCCCAAAGATCCCTGGGAAAAAACCCCAAAGATCCTTGGAAAAAAAACCCCAAAGATCCCTGGGAAAAAAAACCCCAAAGATCCCTGGGAAAAAAAACCCCAAAGATCCCTGGGAAAAAACCCCAAAGATCCCTGGGAAAAAAACCCCAAAGATCCCTGGAAAAAAAACCCCAAAGATCCCTGGAAAAAAAAACCCCAAAGATCCCTGGGAAAAAAAAAACAAAGATCCCTGGAAAAAAAACCTCAAAGATCCTTGGAAAAAAAAACCAAAGGTCCCTGGAAAAAAAAACCCAAAGATCCCTGGAAAAAAAAAAAAAATCCCTGAAAAAAAAACCAAAAAACAACAAAGATCCCTGGAAAAAAAACCCCCAAAGATCCCTGGAAAAAAACCCCCAAGATCCCTGGAAAAAAACCCCCAAGATCCCTGGAAAAAAAACCCCAAGATCCCTGGAAAAAAAACCCCAAGATCCCTGGAAAAAAAAAAACCCCAAAGATCCCTGGGGAAAGAAAAAAACAAAGACCCTCTGAAAAAAAATCCAAAGACCCCTGGGAAAAACAACAACAACTCCTGGAAAAAAAACAAACTCCTGGAAAAAAACCCAGCAAAGATCCCCTAGAAAAAAACCCAAAAACCTCTGGAAAAAAACCCCAACAACCCCTGGAAAAACAACAGAACAACCCCTGGGATAAAACAACCAAACCCTGGAAAAAGCCCAAAAAATCCCCGGAAAAACCCCCAAACACCCCTGGAAAAAACCCAACACCCCCGGCAGAAGCCTCCAAAGGATCCCGGCAACAACCACAGCACGGAACCAGCACCAGAACCGGAACCAGAACCGGAACCGAGCCTCTCACCTGGTCCCGCAGGGCACGTTTTTCACCTCATCCGTCTGCAGCGTGGTCTGGGGGGAGAGGGAGAAACTTAACGGGGAGGATTTGCCCGCCCGAAATCCCCCACCGAACCGGTACCGGAACCCCTCCAACAAGAACCGAACCGGTACCGGAACCCCCTGACCCCAGCGGCCCTTCACGGGGGAGGATTTTCCAGCCGCAAATCCCACCCAGGTCCGGGACCGGTACCCACACCCCTCCAACACGAACCGAACCTTCCTCTCTGCCACAACAACTCTCCGAACTGGTACCGGAACCGCCCAACCCCTCAACCCCAGAGATCCTTAACAGGGGAGGATTTTCCCCGCCGCAAATCCCACCCAGAACCGGGACCGGTGCCCACACCCCTCCAACAAGCCCCGAACCCTCCGAACCGGTACCGGAACCCCTCGACCCCACCGCCCCTTCACGGGGGACCATTTTCCCGCCTCAATCCCCACCTCGAACACCGGGACCGGTGCCCACACCCCTCCAACAAGAACCGAACCGGTACCAGAATCTCCCAACCCCAGCGCCCTTTAACGGGGGAGGATTTTCCCAGCTCAATCCCCACCCCGAGCACCGGGACCGGTGCCCACACCCTTCCAACAAGAACCGAACCGGTACCGGAACCTCCCAACACCAGCGACCCGTCACGGGGGAGCGTTTTCCCACCTCAGTCCCCACCCCGAACACCGGGACCGGCGCCCACACCCCTCCAACAAGAACCGAACCGGTACCGGAACCTCCCAACACCAGCGACCCGTCACGGGGGAGCATTTTCCCACCTCAGTCCCCACCCCCAACACCGGGACCGGTGCCCACACCCCTTCCACAGGACCCGAACCCTCCGAACCGGTACCGGAACCCCTCAACCCCACCGCCCCTTAACGGGGAAGGATTTTCCCGCCTCAATCCCCACCCCGAACACCGGGAACGTCCCGCCGGTGCCTTCACCCTTTCCACAAGCCCCGAACCCTCCGAACCGGTACCGGAACCGCCCCAGCCCTCACCCCCAGCTCCCCAGCAGCACCTGCACTGACTTGTAGGACGTGATGAAGGGCAGCATGAGGTGGAAGCCGGGCCCGCTGGTGGAGGTCAGCAAAGCTCCGCCGCTGCGGGAGGAAGGAGCCCGGGGAGCGGGAGGTGAGGTGAGGGGCGGCACCACCGGGCCCGCGGGAGGAGAGGGCCCAAAAAAAAAAAAAAAAAAGGGAAAGGGGGGGAGGGAAAGGGGAGGACGCTCACCGGTAGTAAACGCCGATGTGTCCCTCCTCGATCTTGTGGATGGCGGAGAGGAAAGCGGCGGCGAGGAAGCTGAGGGCCAGGGCCGCGATGGCGCCCAACTGGGCCATGCCGGGCGGCGGCGGCTTCTTGCCCCGGGAGGCGCTCGGAGATGGCGTCATCACAGCGCGACCGCTCCTGCAGCCCCGGGGCAGAGCCCGCCAGGCGGCGCTGGAAGCTCAGGGTCACGGGTTCGAGACCCCCCCCCAACCCCCGGAGACCCGAGGGTCGCGGGTTCGAGACCCGCCCCGGGTTCGAGACCGCCTCGGGATCCCGAAGGTCGCGGGTTCGAGACCCCCCCCGGACACCCGAGGATCGAGGGTTCGAGACCCCTCCCGGTGCTTTGAGGGCCTTGAGTTCGAGACCGCCTCGGGATCCCGAAGGTCGCGGGTTCGAGACCCCCCCGGACACCCGAGGGTCGCGGGTTCGAGACCCCCCCCGGACACCCGAGGGTCCTGGGTTCGAGACCCCCCCGGACACCCGAGGGTCCTGGGTTCGAGACCCCCCCGGACACCCGAGGATCGCGGGTCTCGAACCCCCCCCGGACACCCGAGGGTCGAGGGTTCGAGACCCCTCCCGGTGCTTTGAGGGCCCTGAGTTCGAGACCCCCCCGGACACCCGAGGGTCGCGGGTTCCAGACCCCCCCGGACACCCGAGGATCGCGGGTTCCAGACCCCCCCACGGGATCCCGAAGGTCCTGGGTTCGAGACCCCATTCCTGGTGCTTCGAGGACCCGGGTTCGAGACCCCTCCCCGGAGACCCGAGGGTCGAGGGTACGAGAGCCCTCCCTGTACTTTGAGGGTCGCGTGTTGGAGACCCCCCCGGACACCCGAAAGTCGCGGGTTCGAGAGCCCCCCCGGGCACCCGAGGGTCGCGGGTTCGAGACCTCCCCCACGGGATCCCGAAGGTCGCGGGTCCAAGACCCCCCCCCGTCCCCCGGACACCTGAGGGTCGCTGGTTCGAGACCCCTCCCTGTGCTTTGAAGGTTGTGGGTTCGAGACCCGGCCCAGACACTCGAGGGTCCCGCAGGGTAAGGGGGGGGGATAAGAGACCCCCGGGATGCCCCCCCCCGTGCCAAGAGGAGTGGGGAGACGATGCGGAGGGGTGGTCGAAGGGAAGCCGAGGGAGGTTTTCTCCTAAAATGGGTTAATGGGAGCATTGCAGCCCCCCCATCCCCCGGTGTGATCCTTGGAGAAGCCCAGGATGGAGACCCCTGGGATAGATGGAGACCCTCAGGATGGAAAACCTGGGATGGAGAACCCCGGGATTGATGGAGACCCCCTGGGGTGGATGGAGACCCTTGGGATGGAGAGCCCTGGGATGGATGGAGACCCCCAGATGGAGACCCTGAGGATGGAAAACCTGGGATGGAGACCCCCAGCTCCTTTTTGGGTAAATAGAACAGCAAAACCAGGGAAAGTGACAGGCCTGGCAGGAACACATTAAAGCTCCCCTGATCTCTAATTGAAGAGGACTTTAAAAAAAAAAAAAAAAAAAAAAGGGAAAAAACCCCCCAAATACGAGAGGAATAAAATGTCAATAAAGGAGAATAATTTGATCTTTACACTTGATAGATCTCCGAGGGTTCCATATAACAAACCTGTCAGGAGGATTCAGCACGGGTGAGAAAGAAGGACTGAAATATCCAGGATATTTGTCAATCCAAATTTTACAGCTCTTAAATAAGTGCCAAAGGGCACCAGGGATGAAATACACACAGTGCAAGGGGGGGTGGGATGGGGTTAAAACACTCGCCCAGATTTAAGGCCTTGATAAAATGTATTAAAATCTTGAAAGGTTTTAATGAATCTAGTATGTGTTTCATAAATCACAACCCTCTGCTCAGCCCCCTTGCAGTTTAATAAGAGTAAACTAGGAAATTGCTCTGAGCTGAAGGAAAATACCTTCATAGAATATTGAGATTTTTAAATGTGGGGTGTTCTGGCTCACAGGAGAGCTTTGGCCTCATAACACTGCTGCTACCTCATTACCTGGAGTGGGAAACCAGCTGCAGCCACGTGTTTAACAGCGTCAAGATGTGAGCTAACACAAAGGTAAATATTAGTTGTAATAATCCCGGGAATAAAAAGCAAAAAAAAAAAGCAAAAAAGCCAAAAAAAAAAAGCCAGAAAAAAAAATCATTACTTCTGGACCCGAGGCCAGGAACATTTGGTGCTGCCTGTACCACAGCTGTCTGGTTTATAGGAACAAGTGGTTTATTACACACAGTTCTCTCAGGCACTTGAAAAGTTTTTCACCACAGCTCGAATAAAAATATTTGCTGGGTTGGAATCTGTGGTTAATTCAGAGGTCACCGTGTCCCAGCCCCTCTGGGGCACCTGCCTGGAGCCCCCAGGGCACCCAAACCCCAGGGCTGCTCCTCTGGGAACACAGAATCATAGAATCACAGAATGGGCTGGGTTGGAAGGGACCTCAGAGCTCATCAAGTCCAACCCTTGCTCCACTCCCCCCGTGGTTCCCAGCCCATGGCACTGAGTGCCACATCCAGGCTCTTTTGAAATATCTCCAGGGATGGAGAATCCACCCCTTCCCTGGGCAGCCCATTCCAATGACTGAGCACCCTCTCCAGAAAGAAATTCTTTCTAATGTCCAACCTAAACCTCCCCTGGCACAACTTGAGACCTCTTGTGCCCTCTTGTCTTGCTGAGAGTTGCCTGGGAAAAGAGCCCAACCCCCCCCTGGCTCCAACCTCCTTTCAGGGAGTTGGAGAGAGTGATGAGGTCTCCCCTGAGCCTCCTCTTCTCCAGCCTCAACACCCCCAGCTCCCTCAGCCCTTCCTCACAGGAATTCTGCTGGATCCCTTCCCAGCCTCCTTGCTCTTCTCTGGACCTGCTCCAGCACCTCAAGCTCCTTCCTGAGCTGAGGGGCCCAGAACTGGACACAGGACTCAAGCTGTGGCCTCCCCAGGGCTGAGCACAGGGGCAGAATCCCTTCCCTGGACCTGCTGGCCACGCTGTTCCTGAGCCAGCCCAGGATGCCATTGGCCTTCTTGACCACCTGGGCACACTGCTGCCTCCTCTTCAGCTTCCTGGCAATCCAGACTCCCAGCTCCCTTTCTGCCCCTCTGTGCCCAGCCTGGAGCTCCCCATGGGGTTCTTGTGTTGAACCTCATCCCCTTGGGATCAGCCCAACTCTCCAGTCTGTCCAGGTCCCTCTGCAGAGCCCTCCTGCCTTCCAGCTGATCCACACTCCCCCAGCTCGGTGTCCTCTGCCAATTTGCTGCTGATGGACTCAATCCCCTCACCTAAATCCTCACTAAAGATATTAAACAGCACTGGGCCCAACGCTGATCCCTGGGGGACACCACGGCCGCCATTTTGAGGCAGCCCCGTTCAGCTCCACTCTCTGGGCCCGTTCCAGCCAGTTCCTAACCAGCACAGAGTGCTCCTGCCTGATCCATGGCCTGACAGCTTTTCCAGGAGAATCCTATGGGATACGGTGTCAAAAGCCTTGCTGAAGCCCAGGTAGACCACATCCCCAGCCTTCCCACGTCCCCCAGGCAGTCCCCGGATCATAAAAGGAGCTCAGGTTGCTCAGACAGGATCCCGGAGAGCTGTGGAAAAGTTGTCAGAAATAACAATGCAGGCTGGCAATTGAGGCGATTTGGATCCTGTGGGTCATTAATCACCTCCTGACAGTTGGGAAAAGGGCTGGAAAAACTCCCTCCTCCCCTGTTCCTGGGTTTCAGGTTACGGCCGTGCGCAGAGGGGGTGGAAACTCCACACTTCTGTCCCTGTCCCCGTTCCCAGGTCCCTGGCCCCATCCCGAGCTGCTGGAACTCAGCTTGGCCCCGTTCTGCCTGCAAGGGACCCTCAGCCAGGTGGTGTGGGGACCTTCCTGCTGGGAATTGGACTTTTCCATGGAAATTGGATCTTTCCATGGGAACTGGGCCTTCCCGTTGGAAATTGGAGCTTTCCATTGGAAACTGGACCTTTCCATTGGAAACCAGACCGTTCCATGGGAAACTGGGCCTTTCCGTTGGAAACTGGACCTTTCCATTGGACATTGGACCTTTCCATGGGAAACTGGACCTTTCCATGGGAAACTGGACCTTTCCGTTGGAAACTGGACCTTTCCAGTGGAAAATGGACCTTTCCATTGGAAACTGGACCTTTCCATAGGAAATTGGACCTTTGCATTGGAAATCAGACCTTTCCATTGGAAATGAGACCTTTCCATTGGAAATCAGACCTTTCCATCCCTTCCCATTCCCTGGGCATCCCCCAAACCAGAACCCCACCAGTTACCAGTGACTGGTGGCTCAGTGGCAGCAGATTTTCCACAAGGAAGAGATGCTCCCGAGCTGAAAACCGAAGGAAAAGGAAAATCCCGGGAAAATCAGGCTGTGATGGGATTTGGGGGGGCTCCAAGTACTCAGCTCCTACCCAGGGCTTTGAAAGAGAAAGGAGGGGGGAAGGGAAGGGAAGGGAAGGAAAAGGGAAGAAGGGGAAGGGGAGAAGGGGAAGGGGAAGGAAAAGGGAAGAAGGGGAAGGGGAAGGGGAAGGGGAAGGAAAAGGGAAGAAGGGGAAGGGGAAGGGGAAGGGGAAGAAAAGGGAAGAAGGGGAAGGGGAAGGGGAAGGAAAAGGGAAGAAGGGGAAGGGGAAGGGGAAGGAAAAGGGAAGAAGGGGAAGGGGAAGGGGAA